>NW_028261276.1:0-125000 GCF_057802395.1 Ceratotherium simum simum
CATAGTCACAAAAAAGGAATAGTAAACAGCAATACCAAAAAAATGAATAATCTAGAACTACTTACAAAAACATAGGTGAATCTTAAAGCACAATGTTTAGGGAAAGAAGAAAGCATAAAGATAATGTAAAGAATGAGTCCAATAACAGAGTTCCTAAATAAAACAGAACAATGTAGTTTGAGATGCATACATAAATGCTAAAAACTATAAAGAAATGAAATGATTATCAAAACTGTTAGAATATGGTAACCTCTTAGTAAAAAGAGGGTTTGTGATCAGCAATGTACATACAAATTCTAGAGTAATGACAATATTCAATTTCTTGACCTGGGTGATAGTTACATACTGTTGTACATTTGTACATGCAAAACTGTGTCATATCTCAGAGTAATTTCAATAAGAAAAAGAAAAAGAAAAAACAGCAGCTATGGAAGATAGGCGAAAGAAATAAAATATATGTAAAACTATGGTGTCCAAAGTCAAAATAAAAATAACTGGAGAGAATTAACATTTTAAGATATCACTTAAGAAGAATTTCCTGAGATTATCAACACATGAATTATACATCGAAAGGGCACAATGTGTCCCAAGGAAAACTAACTCAGAATGGTCAATTCAAAAACACATAGTATTAGAGTTATCTTGACCACAAAAGATAAAAAACAAAAATCCTTTTGGTTCCCAGGCAAAAAGATCAAGTCACTTCAAAGTGGGGGGGAATATATAGTGGACATTAGACGTACACTTAGCGCTATTTAAACTCAGAACATAATGGAGAACTAGATACGAAGTTCTCAAGAAAAGTAAGATGAGTTCAGAATTTTATATCCAGCCAAACTATCACTCAAGTACAAAAATAACAAATAGTTTGAATATACAAGAACTTTCCCAATTTATTTACATGAGCACATCATGACAGCCCACTAGGTCATTATCTCCACCTAGGAAATGGATAACTAGAAAAATATGGTGACTATAGTGACAGACACAAAATACAGGGATTAAAATATAGAAATAATATTCCTAGAGAACTTGGGAGAAAGAATAAAGAAATAATTCATGTTAGAATGCTGAATTTTGGGCAAACATCTGTGAATGTTGTGTGGTCAATTTTTGTAAGAGTCTGTGGCAAAAGATTATCATTTAAAGCTAGCATATCAAATAATATATAAAAAAAGAACAAACAACAGAGAGTAAAATATTTTTTAAAAATGATGAAACCAGAAAGCATAAAACAAAATAAGGTGAAAGAAATGAAAACTGTCATACAATAAATGTAAAAAGGTGAAGGACTCTATTAAAAAGCTTTTCCCTGCATTCCAGGAAAAAATTCTTATATTTTATACAAAATAAATACTTAAAATAAAAATGAGTGTGAAAATAAAGGATAGGAAAGGGTACAGAAGGCAAGGTAAAAAAGAAGTTTCTTAATCTCAAAAATAGTGGGAAGGCATAATTACAAAAATAGGCCAAAGAAAGGCACTCCATAATATTAAATAATAGAATAACAATGACTAAGAGTTAGGAACAGCTATACAACATAACACCTAGCATCAGTCTTCAAAGAACAAGAATTAAAAGATTTACATGGAGAAAAAAATAACTAATTAGAGGTAAAGAATAATATATCTTTCAGTCTCTCACAAATCAATGGGATAAATTTAAATAAACACTGCTAAGATCTAATTACAAGAGTCATCCCTGATGATAAACCTTATTTTAAGCAGCCATAGAACACTTACAAAAATTGACCTCAGAGCATCCACGGAAATTTGACCACATACTGTCTCAATAAGTTGTTGAGTTGAAATTCAACAGGTTCTTGAAAAATAAGTAACACAGACTTTATCTCCAACAAGAAATATAATACAATTGGAAATAATACAGCAATATCAGAGAACATCAAATTCCATTACATAAACTCAAAGAACTCTATTTTAATTGACTCTTGGGTCAAGGGTCAAAAATAAAGTAAAATTACAACATGTATAAAAACATTACATACCTCTGTAACACAGCAAACACTATGCTCACAGAAAAATTCATAGCCTTAAATGCTTAAAACAACAAACAGAATGAAAATAAGTGAATATGACTCACAAATTTCAAAATTGGAAAGAGCATAAACTGATGAAACAGAATGAGCATTGATAAAGATAAAAAGAAAAAATAAATTTAATCAGAGCCAGCCCTTATGGCCTAGTGGTTCAAGTTCAGTGCGCTCCAATTCAGTGGCCCAAGTTTGGTTCCCGGGCATGGAACCACACCACTTGTCTGTCAGTAGCCATGCTGTGGTGGTAGCTCACATAGAAGAACTAGAAAGACTTACAACTAGAATATACAACTACGTACTGGGGCTTTGGGGAGGAAAGAAAAAAAAGAGAGAGGAAGATTGGCAACAGATGTTAGCTCAGGGTGAATCTTTCCCAGAATGAATGAATGAATGAATAAATAAATGGATTGAAATACAAACAAACAAACAAATAAATTTAATCACTTTTATAAACCTTACAAGAAAGCCCACTACTTGGCTCAACACCATGCTCTTTTAGCTCAACATGCTCCCCTGTATTATCTTACCACTGACGACCCCATTACGGAAGTCTGAGCAGAAAACAGATCTCTGGGTGACCCCTAATGACTGGTATTATGTTTGCAGCACAAAAGCCTTTTATCTGCTGTTTACGAATCGGGCACAGATTCATTACATTTCAGTAAACTTATCTTACTTTTACCTTCGATCAGTTTTGGCCCATTGATTTCCTTTCTCAGAATAAGAGGTTTTTAGATCATCTCATTCAAGGAGAGAAACTGGGCCTGATGCCATTTGGAAAACTGTAAAGACTGAAGGGGAATTTTGGCCTGATCTTCCTCCAAACCTCTTCACGTCATGCTTTAAGAGGCTTGAAAAGTGGTGAGAATCATACATGCTATTTCAGAAATAGGAGATTAAGATCACGTGATTAAAACACAGAAATTCTCACCTGAGAGGTGCATGAAATGCACGGGGCGGTCACTTAAAACCGAGCTGCTTTAGACATAATACTGGTTTCTCAAGGCGGCATGTGGATGTGCTAATGGGAAGACTGTTGTACTTATTTCATGAGACACCTCAGTGGAATCTTTAATATTAGCAAAAAGACCCAGAAAGCAAAGAAGTAATATCATTAGGAAATTTGCCTAATATCCCCAATATTTGGTCATAATGGCTCTTTGGATTAGGTATTAGATCAGTTCTTTTGATTTAATTTGGGCTCTCTTGGCTCCTGATTTAGAAGCAGACTATAATCTCTGATCATAATTCCTTCTCTAAATATTTGTTTGTTCAAAAGTGTGACCTCCAGAATAATAAAAATGCTACTACATAGCCATACATACAATTTCATACTATATAATAGAATAAAAAAATGCTACTATGTAGCCATATATATAGTCAATGCTATTAGATATATTCCATCAAATGTTCCAACAAATTATCTCCCAACCTAAAGAAGAAGAAAACATGAACTATAGAGAACTTAGAATAATTACCAGGAGAAATTCTAAAAATGACCATGATAACATCAAACAGCACTGTACATCTGCACTGACCATGTCCCCACATGATGTCTACCCTTCATCTTCTGCTGTAGAATGACCAAAATGAGAGAGTGGGGGAGGTTACTGAGAACTGAAACCAACACAATCCCCTCTCAAGACTAACTGCTCACTCATCAAGACAAGTATCTCCATTCCCAGTGCCACTCAAACCAAAATCATGATGTCGTACACTCTGCCCAACTCCAGCCAGTTCTCTGCCTTGCAAAAGCTACCTTAAAAATTACCCCAGTCTGGTCCTAAAACTTGATGAATTCTCCCCCTTTTTTTTTCATTTTGACACAGACTTAGTTTGTATATATTCACATTATCTGATAATATTTATTTTCCAAAATTTAGCTACAGTTCTCATAAGCTATTGCTTAGGGTCTGTATACTGTTGACTTCCAAGGACCACCAGACATTTCTGTTTAACTAGCAAAGCTAAGCTTACTAGATTTATTGGAAAGAGGGTGAACAACATCTCGATAGACTCCTAGTACTAATTCAAACTCATTCAAACTATCAGAATAACCAAGACATATAAGCTGAGGCTGATATCTTCACACAAAAAGTAACTGCTTTCTAATGTATCAATAATAACTAATTATATATGTCCCAAACTACATCAACAAAATGACACGGTACCTAGGTAATAATACAAAGATATATAAAATATATAGGAATTATTGGAATATATGAAAACTTACCTGTAAGAAGAGATAGACAATAAATTAAAAGACTTAATACAGTCAAGATGTGAATTCTTGTTCTTTCTTTACAGCATAAGGCCACTAGCAGATGGACTGGGCCACTCAGCGTGCAGGTATCATGCCACTCCCTGAACTTTTTTTTTTACCAGTTCACAAATGGAAATAAGTGTTTAGAACCTTTTATTTCAAGTGTGTGCTCAGTGGACTCAATGTGTGGGCGAGTGTGGGTGTTACTGTTCTCTTGTGAGTCACAAGTAGCGTGAGTCATATACCCCTCAAGTCCTAGCAGGGTCAAGTTGCAAGCTGTGATGTTTTTAGTTTAAGTCGTCAACTGTAACCCAAAAGTTTATAAAAATTTAATATAACAAACATTTATTTAGCTTTAAGTCATTTTTTTTACTACTATAATGTTTCAATCAAATTTCTTTTTTAAATTTATAGTTTAAGTTAGAGGGGCAAAAATTGTATTATTGGTTTTTTTAATCCCAATTTAATGATGGCAAAACAGTCTTCACTGGTCTTCGGTCAAGGACGGAACTGGATAAATGCTTCGAATCACTGCAACTGTAGCAACAACATTAGTTTATATGCAATTTGAACATGATAAAATGAATAAAATTTTTTTCTCAGTATCAGTGATGAGAGTTGCAACTGACTTTAATCTGTTTAAAACTATGAAGGCTGACATTGTTCACACGTGTGATTTAGAGTTTTAAGATTTGTGTAAAGCATGTCTTGGTGTTGCAGCTTTGAAATAACAGGAAAGTATTCTGTGTGGTTAGCCATACTGGCACAAATACATACACGTTCCCCAGCTCTATCAGCCAGCAAAGCCGAGCAGCCTCGACATCCCAGCAGCAATGAGCACACCTAGTGCCCAGATGTGGATTTCTAAATGCCATTCTCTAATAAAAGGAACCTCAGAGAAGTAGCTGACTCTAGGCCTGGGGCAAAGAAAATATAAGATGATCTTGGAGCACCTTGTAGTGCCAGAAAGTAAGAGATGCTCACTAAAGGATGGGGGCATGTGGTCAGGGCACAGGCGCCAACCTGAAAGAGCTCCCAACAACAAAAGCTGAGCAAATGTAGTAATGTCACAACTGGATTAAAACCTAGGGAATAAAATAAACTTCTGTAAATCCATACTGATATAACTGAATAAATAAAGAGGGAGAAGTGTTCTTCCTGACAGAAGAATTCCAATTAATAAATGTAGAAGGAAGAAAATACAAAATCGCCATCAGGCAAACATCACAATAAGAATTAATCCAAGCAAAATCCACTGATGGATGCTAAACATGAGGAGAAATAGGTTATCTGCATTGTCTCAAAGTATCTCCCCCAAGATATGTATCAATCATAAAAGGAAAAACAGTCACTTGAAATGCAGAAACCTGGCAGACAGTACTTGAACCAAAAAGGTCAAGGTTAATAGCACCAGCAATAACACACATCTGCATCATGGACTCTTGGATATAATGCACTGAGAAGGACATACCATCCCTTCTGTGGGACTGTTACCAAAAATGAAGAACCTCAATTTACTTCTGAGGAAATATCAATCCAACCCAAACTGAGGAATATTCTACATAATAACTGTACTCTTAAAAAATATCAAGGACAGGAAAGGCAACAAAGTCCAGGGAACTGCCATAGATTGGAAAAGATCAGAGAAACATAATGACTAAATACAAAATGGCATTTTAGCTTTGATCCAAGAACAGAAAAAAGACATTTGTGGAAAACTGGTGAAATCTGAATAAAGTCTATCATTAAATAACATCAACAGTATTGTACAAATGTTCATTTCTTAGTTTTGATAAATATACTACAGTTATAGAAGGTGTTAACAGTTGGGGAAGCTGGATGAAGGGTATTCCTTAACTCTCTGTACTATCCTTGTAACTTTTCTGGAAATCTAAAATTATTTCCAAATTAAAAATATTGAAAAAAACACATTGAATAAATAAAATTTAAGAGTCCATCATAATTTTAAAAAAATGTCTTCATTAGAGAAGAATGTCAGTAAATGAATGTAGAGAGAATGACAGAATTAGAAAAATCACCATCATTTTAACTGATTCAGCCATCGATAGGTGAACGTTTGTTAGGGAACAGAACGTTCACTACAGGTTACTTGTTAATAAATGAAGAGAAAATGATACATTCATGGAACGCACCTAAAACAAGCTATATCATATTAGCATTGCCTAGGGCACAAACTCCCACTAACCAAGTGTCTTGACATGAGTACAGCCATGTTTGGCTGCTCCATTGACCTACAGCCACCGGCACAAAAAGAAATATAAAAGCTGCTTTCTGCATGGTAGGAACTGGCCCTTCTCCCACGGAGATAGTTGCAATGTGTAAAAACTTCAAGGCCCTTCAGGGGCCACAGACTGGGGCAGGCTGGCCATCTGTGCCGGGCTGGGATGATAACCAGGGTAAACAATGCACATACACAACTGCCGGGCTGGGATGATAGCCAGGAGGCTCAGTGCACATACGCCACTGATAACCATTTGTCATGGGAACACTAAATGCCTGCTCTGTAAACTCTGTAACTGCTTATATAAACTGCTGGAAACAAAGGCCTGGTGAGAGTCTCACCTGTGGAGGGGACACCCCGCCCAGGACCTCTGACGATCAGATTCTCACCCAGCCGTGTCAATCGATGGGACTCTCCCTGGCAGTGGGCATGGATGGTGTGAGTAACCAATCTGAGGTGTTCTCTTTTCAGTCAACCTGGTGTTTCTCTTTCTGGTTGATTTGTGTCATTTCCCTTCAGTTGATGTGGATGTTTTCCCTTTCCAGTCAATGTGATGTTTTTCCCTCTGATTATATGACCTATTCGAATCTGCTGCTATCTCAGTCAATGTGGATGTTTTCCCTTTCCAGTTGAGCTGATGTTTTTCCATCTTAATATTTGACCTATTCGGATCTGTTTGCGGACTATCGCCTTTACTATCCTCTATATAATAAAATATACCTTCAGTCCGTTTGTTTGGAGTGGAAAGTTTCTTTTGCATCTCCGATTGAATCCTCGAACCTCTCATAACACCAAGTTATCATATTAGCATTGCCAGTGGAACTGTTACTATTGATCTCCTAATGAGATACAACAGGAAGAATACAACATCTCTTAGTAGTAATTTTTCCATGTATGTTTAGTTTGATCCTACTAATAAGGAAGTGTAATATATTGCAGATTGTAGTATATTCTGAAAAAATCGAGTGGACTGGACTCGGCAAAAATGTCAATTTAATGAAAAACAAGGCAGAATATTCTAAATTAAAAGCTATTAAAGAGTCATGGCAATTAAATATGACAGATGTTCCTTAATTTGATCCTAGGTTTTAAAATATTTAAAAAGACATTTTTAGAATAATTGGGAAAATTTGAAGGTGGACAATATATTGCATAAAATTCTTACAGCACTGTGAAATCTCTTGGGTGACGTGGGCAAAGGGTTAACAAAACACTTTTCCATTATGCATGAGGATCTGGTCTTAGGTTAACTCTGTAACTCTGCTTCCCTAAAAACAGACAAACCAGAATGTGTCAACTATGTTAATAAGTCTCATCACTGATGGTAAAATTGACCCGATTGCTGAATTGCACCTGGCCAGACTGACAGAAGACCATATTTTGGGTTTCTCAAGAGATAGCATTTCTTTAAGGGGCATGTCCTTGCGAAGACTCTGGAAGCTATGCCTAGAGAATCCTTATATGAGACATTGTAACCATCCATGGAGCAGCTGACTTCATAAGTCAGGGCACTTCCCACACTTGCCTGATGTGAATCTCATCTCCTAGCACTGTAGCTCCAGCATCCGTAGAAAAGGGAGCTCCTGGAAGGCCGTGTGAACTCCCACGGGCATGAGTCACTGCAGTGAGGCCACTGGTGCTTTAGCACCAGTTTATTTAATAATAAACTTAAAAATGTATACAGTCACGTGCCACTGAACAACGGGGCTATGTTCTGAGAAATGCATCGTTAGGTGATTTTATTGATGTGCAAACACCATAGAGTGTACTTACACAAACCTAGATGGTATAGCCTACTACACACCTAGGCTATATGGTACTAACCTTATGGGATCACTGTCATATATGTGGACTGTCGTTAGACAAAACATCGTTCTGTGGCGCATGACTGTATTAGCTTAAGAATAAATAAGGGTTGTAAGGGAGAGAGTGTATTATACAATGGCTTTATATTTTAAAATATAATTACAGTAAAACTGTAAATCAGAGGAGTTTGGGCATATTCAAAAACATAACTTTTCAGTAATCACGTTGGTAGTAAAGTTGTTATAAATATTCTGAGAATGTTTTGTGTGTCATAAAGGATAAAAGAAATGAAGGATTGTGTGATACGTTAATTTTATCACCACCAGAGTCTTGGAGAATTGGTGCTGAACAAAGGAGATACAGATCAAAGATAGAAAAGTTCAATTAAACACCATTTAGTCCTAAATTTGGCTAGGAAAAGTTCAATTAAACACTGTTTATTATTAAAATCAGCCAGGAAGTTACCATGTGAACTCAACAGGTATTTTATTTTTTATTTAAATATGTAGACACACATACACACTTATCTACTTTAAATCAATCAATTAATCTATCTTTTCTATTTTTGTCCAGTAAAAAGCCTAGAAATAATCTCCCACCCACAAAAAATGGGCACCTCTAACACGCAGATTGTGGTCATGAAATACCATTTCCCACTACATGAAATCAAAAGTTCTTAGACATGACTGATTAAAAGCTTGGGACAGGAAATGTACAAGATAAGCCTGGAACATCTTGTCATAACAGACAGTAAAGAAGTTATTAAAGACAAATAGGGATCTGAAGGAGTTGAGAGGCAACATTATGAGGCCCAGTGACCTGGGAGGCAAAGGTTTGAGCAATAATAAGGATAATAACTGCAGTGGGCTAAAATACAACTAAATATGCCTAAAAATACAATTAATATGCCTAACTCCATAAATTTATAACGACAATAAAATAACTCTCTGGTCAACAGGGAAGGATGCTAAGGTAACAACTGTTTAAGTATGGAAAAGAGAAATAAAGAGAAAGAACCAAGCATTTATTTAGCCTTTATTATACAAACTGTATCAGTAGGTTATCAAGTAGTAGATGACGTAAAAATTGTTTATAGACTATTTCTACCTAATAAGTGAAAAGGAATGTTAGAATTAAAATATGATCATTTTGGAACGTCTAATGAATTAACGCATCGGGCACTGAGCATCAATGCTTGTTAAAATCACAAAAAGGGAGACAACCAGACAGTATATGCTAAGAACCTAAACCATCTACTTCCCCCCTCAGCCTGGACACAGAGAACCAGAACTACCAGTCCCTGCATGGACCTTCCTGTCTCTCTGGTGATGTAACTATCCCACTCTCTTCATTACAGGAAGTTCCTGCACGATCCATCAACTCTTCAACAGAAAACGTCAATGGAGTTTGCGCTCTAGGATTCTTTGAATCCCAAGCCTCAAAATTCTCACCTAGTTATTTCCACTAGTTTTCCACTGTTGTATCTTGATCTTCACCCACTCCTAATCAAGTCTCCACATTGAAATACTGGCCTTAAACCAAACCTGCAGTTGTCAATAACATCCAACTTTGCCTCTGCCGCTCTGAGACACAACCATAATGCTTTAGAGGTGGTGCATTCCTTTAACACAGCAAGCAATAAGCTTAGGTCAGTGTGATAAATCTAAATCAGTTAAGCTTCCTGATCTTACTACTTATTCAGAAGATACGGAGAGGTCAGAGACCAAGTTTAAGTAAATCCCAGGATGGCATCAGCAAAATACAGAATGGAAGATGTTTCTTCAGCAAATGAATGGTTAGGAACAAAAAAACCAGGCGAAGAGGAAACTTAGAGATTAAAGAAGACTTGAAAGACATATAAAGAAATTGGAGAGAGAAAAAAAGAAAGGAACTTATTCCCATTAAAATCAAAATAATGGTCACACTTGGCAGGAGGGAGAAGACTGTGACAGGGTGGAGATACGTGGAAGGCTTCAGGGTTGACTAGAAAAGCTCATCTCCTCGTTTGGAAAGACTAGCTGAAAGATATACAAGGATCTTCTGCATTATTATTACAACCTTTTGTGACTCTGAAGTTATTTGTGAAAAAAAGGTTTTATCTCCTGACCTGGGTGTAGTGACATGGGTGTTTGCCCTCTATAACTCATTAAGCTCAGATATTTGTTTTATGTGCTTCTCCATGTTTGATATTTTAAAAAATGGTTTAAAAGTTAAAAATTAGAAAAACAGTTTACATAATAGATTCTAATACTCCTTATTCCTAACAATTCAAATCCAACAAAACTTCATATGATCTGACCCCTCCTAAGAGACCCCTCATTTCTTGATGCTCTCTCCTTAGGACCTCTCTGCTCTGGTCTACAAAGATGCTCCTCAGACTCACAAAGCTCTCTCCAGCACCCTCCCTCCAGTCTCCCCTCCATTTCCCCCATTGCTCCAGCCATCCCAAGCCTTCCAAGCTGTTCATTCAGCTTGGAATATTCTTCCCAGACAAACACACAGCCTAGGTCCTTATGTCATATCTCTTCTCAAATATTACCATCTCACAAAAGTCATCTCCAACCACCTTACCTAAAATGGCCTAAGCTCTGCTTACTTTCCAGCATAGCTCATTCTACTGCATAATATTTTTTATCTATGTGTTTACCTGTTTATTGTTATATCTCCTCACTCTAGTACAATGTAAATTCCATGACAGCAGGGACTTTATAAGTCTTGTTCAATGTCATTGCATTGATATCTGTGTGTGTGTGTATGCAAAAGGGGAGCTGGAGAGCAGTTGAGTCCAAAATACAGGTAAAATATTGCGCTAATGAAAAACGAGATTCCTCATCCCTAAAAATGGGTTTGAAATATAAGAGAAATGAGGTGATTAGTAAATGGAATAAAGTGAAGTTTCCTTTATGGCTCATGTTGAGATTTTTATTTCCTCCCCAGGTCACAAGCCCGTGCTCCACAATTCCTGGTGCCTTGGAGGAGGGCTTTACAAACAACAACACGGGAATGTATCTCCTCTCCCTTACCACATGGGCTGCTACCAGCCTGATGGCTTCCCTTTGCCTTCCTTGCCTTCCTTACCTGTGTACTGTCTTCGTGTTTCTTCCCTTGAAATCATCCAGGGCTCTTTTCCTTGCTCCAATAAGTCAACCACATCTGGCTTAGAAATGGAATGTCCTGCTTACAAGAAAAAAATGTCACATGATATAGAAATAAAAACAAAACTCACAAAATCTTTAGCTTTGGTTAAATTTGTAATGAAATAAAGGTTAAATGTTGCTGATAAAGACTTCAAATAGAAGGATGAGATGATTTAAGAAACCAGGCAGGTATGGTGAAACTTTATTTTAATTTAAACTCACATAGGCTCTGCCTTTTAAGAGAATGTTTAATAAAGTGATCAAAAAAGGTTAACAATGTTTGAGAACACTCTTTGGAACCAGAGGGCTCGGGCACAAATTCTTCATCTAATACCTACTAACTTTGTGACTTTGAGCAAGTCATTTCAACTCACTGTTCCACAATGTTGGCAAGTAAAATGGGTATGATAATACTATTATCATATGGTTGGTTGATGATTAAATGCTCATATGTACATATGTGTATATATGTGTGTATATATATATTTCCGCTCTCCCCCAGGAACAGTGTCTGGGACATAATACCCATTATAATGAGTTTATTTCCCTAAGAGAAAAACAAGAAGTATCCTGGTTCATTTATAAAATATTCATTCAATTATAAATGCAATGTTCATGAACTGTAACTTTCAACCATAAATCACATAAAACTGGTCGCAGGAAATGAAATGTGGACTCTTCAGTTTTAAATGAATACTGTTCATCCAATCCACCACTATGTAAGTCACAGAGGCTCTTCTGATAGTCAGAGCTGATCATGAATCTGCCTCTACCTGTTGTCCCTGCACGTGGATCAGAGGATGACACAGCACATCTATAGCAATTTTCAGCATGACCACAATGGGAAAGCAGGCTTCTTGGACAATAGCTATACACTGAATAAATATAAAGAATTTTTGTCCAGCCCCTTGGCCATTAAGGAAGGGAGGCAACTACAAGCATGGCCAGAGGGAGATGTGCATGTCACTAAAAGATAGAGAAAATGATGATGGTTAGTGGTAGAGTCACTGCCAAACTAACAGACCTCAAACCTTCCTCTGAGAACAAGAAAAAGAAATTCAACTTACATCTTGAAAGACAGCTTTGAAATTCACTGTGTTGGAAGTTAACATGCCACAGAGCACATTCTAAATTTCTTGTGGCAGATAAACTTACCCAGTGAGACCAAGTTTCTATAGTTCTCCAGCATCACATCCCGGTACAAGTCCCTCTGAATAGGGTCCAGGTATTCCCACTCCTGCCGAGAGAAGTCTACGGCCACATCCCTGAATGTCACTAATTCCTGAAACTGCAAACCCATGTAGTATGAAATTTAAAAAACATTTTCAAGATGGAAAGACAGGAGGTCATGGGAGTGCATTAGAGAAGGGAGTGATATAGTACAAGTGAGGTAGAAAGTTAAAGCAGAGTGTCTCCATATTCCTGAAGAATCCTATTGCTACAGACAAATCTTTCTCTAGGTTGTGGGCTACCATAATAACTTATGGTATTATGGTATATAAAGAATTTATATACCATATATTATATATATGGTATATTTATATATATTATGGTAAACTTAGAACTGCTGGAGAATGGATAAAAGTACATTCCTCTATTCAATAAAGTATCAGATAGAACCACATAGTCAGCTAGTTGCATGATGCATAAATTCTCAATAAATGCAAGGTTCTATTTATTTTTATTTATTTATTTATTTTCTTGTGAGGAAGATTAGCCCTGAGCTAACATCTGTTGCCAATCCTCCTCTTTTTGCTGAGGAAGATTGGCCCTGGGCTAACATCCGTGCCCATCTTCCTCTACTTTATGTGGGATGCCGCCACAGCATGGCTTGACAAGCGGTGCGTTGGTGTGCGCCCAGGATCTGAACCTGCGAACCCTGGGCCGCTGAAGCAGAATGCATGAACTTAACCGCTGAGCCACTGGGCCGGCTCCTATGCAACGTTCTAAATTACTTTCCCTTTAGAGTTAAAAAAAAAAGATGGGATTTCCCTCCCAAATTGAATATAAAAACTTCTATATTAAAAAAAGCCTTTGAGAAAAATTTTGTATTTCCACAAGCCTCGAGTTCATCCTTTGTCAGAACATATCATAAGCATTTTTCTTTGTTTTGACAAATAAATTTTGGCTGTGTAACAATCCACTTTGTTACGGATATCTCAGACTTAATCCATCCTTGACATTTATATACTTGGTTGGAGAAAATTTCAAAGGTCTTCATCAATTCTAGAAATCAACACATTTACTCCTTAGGATAATATTCTTACTCACTGCCATCTTCCATCACTCACTCAACATTTTTCTTGTTCCTAAGTGTGTAGTGATGTAGGATGAGCTATAATCAAATAGATGTCACCCAAATTCAACAGATAACATTCAACCACAAAATAGATATATTTGTCTCTCAATAAGTCCTTGGTAAGATGCATGACATAAATGTTTCCAATCATTCTAAAATTCTCAAAGAACATGAGATTTCTTCACATATTAAGACTGAGACCAACTGATACCAATTTCTATCTTATCTGCCAAGAAAACTTAGGTCTGTGGAGAATTTCAAAGTCTACCTATGGTAATTAAATGAGACCAACATCTCTAATTCATCAAACCAGAGACCTAGAAAGGAAACTCAAATATTTCCCTCATGGGACATCACTCCTTTACTGCTCCATCACAGCCTCTGATTCAAGAATAAGCACATAAGTGGATTGAGTAAAGTAGATAATAAATGCACAAACACTGGATAGCAAACACTCATAAGGAGGAAACTGAGCTATTTGCTATCACTTTTTCTGATTGTAGGATAAACTGGGGACCAGATAATTGAATGAGGCCCTCAAGTAGGAAGCTTCAGGTTAATTAATGAAAAAATCCACATAACCTAAAATCGTAATATTGCAAGGAGACAGGAATAATCAACTTACGCAGGTCATGGTTTTAGAAATGTAAGGCCTGATCAGTCCTCCTCAGCGTTCCTCCATTGAAAATAATTCAAATTCCAGAGAATCCAGAGCTAAGAGAAGAAAAAAGGTTCTAGTGCTCCCAACATGACTTAATAAAATCTTTTTGTTCCTCCCTTTTGTCTTCCAAAATTAGTCTCCCACAACTGAATGCACAATTTAGGGAAAAACAAGATAGATATAAGCTCTCCCCCAGTCCCAGGACACCTGGCTACACAGAGGTAGTTGTAAAATGAGTCACGTCGGCATTGAAGCCAGATCCAAACAGAGGAGCAGGAGATTTCCCGGACAAGCTCCCGTGTTGGGGAGGCTGATCCAGACCTGAGATTGGGCTGCTCAGTCTTCCCACGAGTAGCTCCACCTGCCTTCACTCCCACCTTCCAAGGCTGAAAGAGGCCTCATCATCCAAACTAGAGGCTCTTTTATGGCCTCAGGGTCAGTTGAAGTTGGTCAATATACGGGAGATGAACACAACAGAGAAGAAATTCCTTAGGCCTGGTTCTCTGTTTCAAGCTAGCCAAGCTGACTAGTTAGTTAAATATCAAATATACATGCAATAGAATATAAAGCAGCCATTAAATGCTAAGTAGGAAAACATATTTAAGGACATAGAAAATATTCCAGACATGTTGTCAATAGAAAAATAAGATTAAAAAACAGAATGTACAATATGATTAGATCATAAAAAACAAGATAGCTAGACATAGAACATCAACATAATTTACCCATTTTGTTAAGTTACACAATCCTATATTACTTTTCTTTTAGTTGTGATTTTGATTTTCTTTTTGTTTTAAATATACTTCACAATTATTTTCACATTGGCCATACATTAACTTAAAAATATATATGTGTACACACATACACACATACAGATGTATGTATTAGAAGAAGTTATTCTCCAAAAAGCAAAGACTTCATTGAATTTTAAAACACTCTCTTCTTGAACTTGGGAAAAAGCTCTGAGAACTCTAAAGTCTTCTTGACCTTAAGGAGGGTTTATCTTGCCACTTAGCCACAATGTCTTCCAGGCAACCGCTGAACCAACTTATCCGGTTAGTCTCTTTTGCAACCAACATCACTTGAAGCAAAAATTAGAAGGCAAAAGCTTACAGAATAAATTCCACTTACCTCCACAGAGATTCCATGGGCTCAGTATAACTTGTTCATACCTTACAGAATGGCCAGAATCTAACCAATGCCACTTTCCCATGAATTCCCAAGGTATGTCACCTGAATCTTTCTAGCAGTCTTTACTATATACTGACTTATACTTATTATTCATAGTTTATGTTGCTTGATGAATCACTAGCATTTAAAAGTAACAGCTAAGAATTTTTAGTCATTAAATCACCCCAAACGCTAATATTACAAAGTCAGATATATTGTAAGCCCTTAAAATGTCTGATTTTTCAGGGCCGGCCCCGTGGCTTAGCAGTTAAGTGCGTGCGCTCTGCTGCTCGTGGCCCGGGTTCAGATCCCGGGCGCGCACTGACACACCACTTCTCTGGCCATGCTGAGGCCGCGTCCCACATACAGCAACTAGAAGAATGTGCAGCTATGACATACAACTATCTACTGGGGCTTTGGGGGGAAAAATAAATAAATAAAATCTTAAAAAAAAAATGTCTGATTTTTCATGTGAAACTCCACTATTAGAAATTTATCCTAAAGAAATAAAAATAGGACCGGCCCTGTGGCTTGGTGGTTAAGTGCGCGCGCTGCAATGTTGGTGGCCCGGATTCGGATCCCGGGTGCGCATCGAGGCACCGCTTCTCCGTCCATCCTGAGGCCGAGTCCCACATACAGCAACTAGAAGGATGTGCAGCTATGACATACAACTATCTACTGGGGCTTTGGGGGGAAAAAATTAAATAAATAAAATCTTAAAAAAAAAAAAAAAGAAATAAAAATAGAGGTACACAAGTTATATGCAGAAGAATATTTTTCAGAGAATTTTTGACAAAAAACTGGAAACATGTTGAACAATAGACAACATGTTAAAAGAATTATGTTGTAATATACACCGGCATACTATGCTATCATCAATAATTATGATATTGATCCACACGAACAAATGAAGAAAAAGCACTTCTGATGAATTACTGAGTGAGCCAGGTAGGTTTTAAAAATAACCAATATTTTGGAGGTGTAATGAATACAGACTCTGTTGTCAGACTTTTAGGACGTGACTTTCGGATTTAAGCTCTGATAGTAACATGTCAGTGCCTTGAAGTCTCACTGGTAAATTGGGAAAGAATATTACCTACCATATAAGATAGAAGATTAAGTAAAGTAATCCATATAAAATACCTAATAAAGTAATTGCTTAATGTTTTTAAGTTAGCTATTACTATTTGAGGTGAAGAACCTTACATGTTCTTTAATTTACTATTTTAAAAGAAACACAATTTGGCTAATTCCATTTTTTTCTTACACAATAAAATTTGAGTTTCTCTAGCCGGCATTCTTATAATGCTAACTAAAAACTGTCAAATACTGGCTTTAAGCACGTAATTCTACTCAATAAACAATATTAGCAAAAAAGATTCTCAAACACTTAAGGAGAAAATGTGCCCTTCCCGTGCCCCAAGTAGGTACAGAGAAACCATTTCATCACCCTACAGGAGCATAGAGAATCTGATCTGATCAGACGCCAAACTAAGAAATTTAACAGGACTCTAAATACTGCTTTTGGTACAACATGGAGACACATATGACTATGCATAACTGTTACTATCTATTCCATGTTTCTGTTAGTATAAATCTATAATTGGAATTGTTCATACAACAGATACTTGGAATCATCCAGACATCAGAGATCATTTCTATATTCTGGAAATTACATTAAATCTCTTTTAAAAAAATCAAATTCTAAAATGGTATCTTGGGTGATAATCTCGTTTCCTGGTAATTAATTTTAACTGACAAATCTATGCTCCTAAAAGGAGAAAAATACTCAGAAGGTTTTTCAAGTCAGAAGGGGATCATGGCCTTCTTTCTTCTCCTTACATGCACAGAGGCGCAATGAAACCCATGGATTCCCTTTGTAAATTAAGAATCGGAAATTCTCTGGGCCGGCCCCGTGGCTTAGTGGTTAAGTGTGCACACTCCGCTACCGGCGGCCCAGGTTCGGATCCCGGGTGCGCACCGCCGCACCGCTTCTCTGGCCATGCTGAGGCCGCATCCAACATGCAGCAACTAGTAGGATGTGCAACTATGACATACAACTATCTACTGGGGCTTTTGGGAGAAAAAAAAAAAGGAGGAGGATTGGCAATAGATGTTAGCTCAGAGCCAGTCTTCCTCAGCAAAAAGAGGAGGATTAGGAGGGATGTTAGCTCAGGGCTGATCTTCCTCACAAAAAAAAAAAAAAGAAGAATCGGAAATTCTTTGTCACTTTGTATGATCAAATACAGTGATTTTATATTGCAGAATCAAGACCAAAAATATATGCTTACAGATAACCGGAAAAATCTACACCAAAACATAATTAGTGATTTATGGGGTGCGTGTGTGTGTGGGGGGTAATCTTATCTTGCTCGTTCATTAGTTCTTTAGTGGATTCTCCAGATTCATCCAGATATAATTCCTACCTGGAAATACAGCATCAATATTATCCAAAATACTTTTTAAAATAAAAATATGAGGAGACTCTTTCCATTCATTAGGTAAACTATGAACTCTAGCTCTGAAATGGAAAAACAATGTCATTGAAATAAATTTCACCTACCATTTCTTGGACATCCTTGAGTAATATCATCAGTATAATTCAAAAGTTTAACTATCAAGATTTTTCTGTGAATGAACGTAAACCAGGTAAGTGGAATTAGCAGACTGAAAGAATGTGTAAAAAGCAGACAGAGGGCCGGCCCCCGTGGCTTAGCGGTTAAGTGCGCGCGCTCCGCTGCTGGTGGCCCGGGTTCGGATCCCGGGCGCGCACTGACGCACCACTTCTCCGACCATGCTGAGGCCGTGTCCCACATACAGCAACTAGAAGGATGTGCACCTATGACATATAACTATCTACTGGGGCTTTGGGGGGAAAAAATAAATAAATAAAATCTTTTAAAAAAAAAAGCAGACAGAAAAGAGATTTGTACACAGTAGATTCTCAATAAATGTGGATAAAGACGTGTCTTTCACAAAAGCATAATTAAAATATTTTGGATACAAACCTTGCAAAATGTCCAACATAATCTTATACTGTTAAATAAGATTCATATATAACTTTTTTTGTTTTTTTGTTTTTGAAGGATTTTCTTTTTTTTTTTTTAATTTTTTTTAAATTTTATTTATTTATTTTTTCCCCCAAAGCCCCAGTAGATAGTTGTACGTCATAGCTGCACATCCTTCTAGTTGCTGTATGTGGGACACGGCCTCAGCATGGCCGGAGAAGCGGTGAGTCCGTGCGTGCCCTGGATCCGAACCCTGGCCGCCAGCAACGGAGCACGCGCACTTAACCACTAAGCCACGGGGCCAGCCCCATATATAACTTTTAAAATGCTTTTGAGTAGTACTTTTCATAGCTTACAAATACTGCTTCACATGACATTGTATATTTTTCCTTCCTATGGAGAATCTTTATAAGCATAATTTCATTAGCTGCATGTTATTTTTCCCATGTACGTATGTAGTATGTAGTGGGATTTACTCAACCATTTCTGTAATCTTGAGCACTCAGTTTATACAGATTGTCTCCAGTATTACCATTTTGTTTCCCAACTAATGGTTCGGAATCTGTTTGGTCATAGTCACCTTTGATAATCATGAAATACACAACACTTCTGAATCCGATTTCAAATGGTTTGTGGGTCCCTGGAAGCTCATAAGAGCAATCAAAGGTTCAACTGAAGATTAAGAACCATTATTCTTAACCAGTTGAGCCTCTGGATAATTTTCTTACCTTGCAAATATCCATCAATTACCTCCATATTTCTGTTACTACTGAACCTTGAAGGGGAATTGCCCAGAACCATGACATAACACCAGTTAAACTTTATTGAGCACTCCTATGTTCCAGGCTCTGTTGCCATGAGCTTTACATTTTTATCCTCGTTGTTTCCTATGAAGTAGGTACTACTATAACAAACATCTGAGAGCTGTGGAACACAGAAGCTGCAGAAATACACTGCCTAAGCTCACATAGCTAGGAAGTGGCAGAGCCAAGATTCAAACCAAACATGGGCTGTTCAGGGCCCATTCTCTTCAATATCACACCACACTGCCTCTTACAATCCACACAAGAACGTGCCTGAAAAAACCCAGGCTGCCAGACCAGAAACAACACCTGACCAGTACTACTACTTATGACTTAGCCACCACCTGAACATGCTCCACTCCTTGTTGACACGGACCTCTATCCTCAAATACCCAACTACAGGCCCACTTCCAAAAGCCTCACAAAGCAGATGCCTTTCTCATTTGTTGACTATTAGGCCTCTGCTGTGTGACTCCACATAAACCCAAGCTGCCTTGCCTAATCACCATCTAACATAAAGCCCAACTGCATGATTCGAATGAACTACCAATTCAACGTGAAGATTACCTGGAGAGGAGACAGAAACAAGAGCCATTGTGAAGGCGGGTTTATCTCAATGACTTCTGACATTAATTGGGATAGAAGGCCTAAGATGGGCCTCTACCTAGTACACTTCAGGCAAAGAAAATTAAATGTTCTCATGTCCAAATAAAAATTTTGTGAACAAGGAAACTCACCTGAAGCTTGATGTTTAGGCATCGACAATATTTCTTAACCTTTATTATTTTTGTAATGCAACAATTCTTTCCTCCATTTTGGGTTCCTTCTTTTGAAGAATGACAGGAACACAGAAGTGAGTCATGACCTTACATATAAAAACAGGAACTAGGAGGAGGGGCTGAAATCTGTATTTGAATTCACAGCCAGTTCCTGAGGTCAGAGCTGTGGGAATGTTGTGGTTCTGAGACCTGTAGCTGCCCCCACAGCGCAGCAAGGGAAGGGCTTCCACCACGGTAACTCTGGTGGCCTCCCCATGTCTTTCCAGGAGCCTGGCTTGAAGGGCACTTTGCACCTCTAAAAATTCCTACCCCAAGGTGAGGTGTGCGCTTTCTTGCTAGAAACCTCCATGCTAGTGCTCAAAATGTGCCCACTCTTGGGGCCATGTCTTTATTGCAGACGCACGTGGCTGTGACATGAGAGGACAGAAGAACCGGTACATGGACCAAGAGCCACCGGTCACAGTGACACGCACAGAGCCCAGCAATCCACGCTCACATAAAGGCCAGTCTACCTAGTCACAGGAACACAATCACACACCACTCCCAGCGTCACAACCGCAGACGCCGTCACGGAGTTCCAGTCTAGCCTGCTACACGCACTCACAGACATGCACGCGGCAAGCTCACTCCCAACCCTGGGTCACCCCATCACACAATCCCCCACCTCTGCTTCTCAGGCACACATGAGTGTGACGTGTCCCGTCTATGCTCCAAGCCTCCTCACGTAGCACCGCTCTAAAATCTCGACCTCTATCACCGCAGGTTTAAGTCTGGCTTCGATCTAGGAGCGCATAACACCCTGCGGTGGTTTCTTCCTCTGAAGCCACTATCCCACCACGTGGCCCCCAATCATCCCCAGAACACTAGAAGCCCTACTCCCATCGAGGTTAATTCAGCCCCAGTAACCTCTAGGAAATGTGGTCTTCAAGAAGAAAATTCTTTGGGAGTGGGATCCCCAAAGTTCAAATGGCTCTACGGCCTTCTGGACCCGCCACCGACGAGGTGTGTCTGTACGACTTCCGGGATGTCCTGTCTCGGTGTACTGCGCAGGCGCGGTGAGTCGGGGCTGGGCGTTTCCAGTCCATGACTGCGGCAGGTCCGCAGGTTTTATCAGAAGGCTGAAGAAGGGGATTGCGGGGCCCGCGGTCAGGCAGGGGTGTCCAGAATCTCAGGCTGTGTGTCCGGTGGTGCCCGCCATGGTTCTGTGGGAGGGACTCGAGATGTGGCCGCAGTGTTCCTGGGAGGGAGCCCCGCAACAGCTAAATTTTGGATTTTGGTCACTGGCACAGCCCCTGCGCCTAGAACAGGCCCCCTACGGACACGGATTTTTCCCAGCCAGCCAGCCATAGATATATGTATTGACTAGGAAAGCTCATTATTTAATATGCCCAAACTGGGATTTCCTTGTGCCTCTTGGGTACAGGTCCTTGGCAGATTTTCAAACTTCAAACCTAGACCATTCTTTCATAGTTCACCAAGGAGTGATACTGCGCAATATAAAGACATACTTTTCAAAAATGTTGTCAGGGTTTAATTGTACTGTTTTAAGTGTGAGAGGCAATGATCTTAAACGTTGTTTTTCTGAAACATACTTAACCCTTACATCAACACAATGAACTGCACTCTATTATTATTTCTATTTTTCAGAGGTTAAATAACCTGCCCCATATCATACATCTCTAGTAAGCTATGGAATCCATTTTCGAAACTATGACCAGGAGACCACAGCCTGATTCTTAATTCTCACTATGTATCTGGAGCTTCCAAACGTCCCTTGATAAACAGCAATAACACTAAGAGGTAGGTGCTGTTCTTATGTCATTTCAAAGATAAGAAAACCAAAGCTCAGCAGGGTTAATTGAAGTATCTGAAGTCCCTCAAATACTAAGTGAGCATGGCTGGGAACACAATGGTATCTTCCTAACTTCAGATACCACGGTGATGGCAGTCAATACAATGACCAACGACAACCCATGTTGGCATTTTACAGATATCCTCTTTTTAAATTTTCAAGAGGCCCTTAGAATATGGGTATCTTTTTCTGAAATCTGGAGATGAGAAAATTGAAATTAAAGGGCTTAAGTAACTTCATCAAGATCAAAGCAATATTTAAGGACAGATACAGATTGGAACCCAGGTGTTAATAATTCAAGGCACACTATCACAGCCAGTTCTTACCCTTTCTCCTCATTCAAGAAAACTCCTCAAATATCTGCTATTATCAAGGCAAACGTTTAATTTATCCTTTGTTTTTACAAATGCCTCTTGGAAGAATAAGGCTTCTCTCCCAACTATAAACACTATCTCCACAAACCCTCTTCCACTGGAACAGAGCCCCATGTGGACTATGTTCCCATCGCCTAGAATAGTGCCTGTTGTGTATTAGGTTCTCATTCATTAGAGTTGAAGGAATTAATAGTCCTGTGATTTCCCTTCACCTCTTTTTTTTGTGTGTGTGTGAGGAAGATCAGTCCTGAGCTAACATCCATGCCAATCCTCCTCTTTTTGCTGAGGAAGACCGGCCCTGAGCTAACATCTATTGCCAGTCCTCCTCCTTTTTCTCCCCAAAATCCCCAGTAGATAGTTGTATGTCATAGTTGCACATCCTTCTAGTTGCTGTATGTGGGACGTGGCCTCAGCATGGCCGGAGAAGCGGTGTGTCGGTGCGCGCGGGATCCGAACCTGGGCCGCCAGCAGCGGAGCTCTCGCACTTAACCGCTAAGCCACGGGGCCGGCCCTCCCCTTCACCTCTTAATTATCCTCCTTCCTGCCTCCTGGCCTTCCAAACCTTTGCATCTGGAATCTGCTCTGAGTGATCTCTCTCCTTATACACAGAGCCTGAGAAGCTCAGGTTGCATATTCTTTGTTATCTCATAAGAGTTCATATTCCTTGGTTTAATGATTCAGATAGATAACTCAGCTATTGTCTGATGATAAGTGTGATGGAATTTCTGGTTGAATCTTCACTCAAAGGAATGAGCTGATTAAATGATTGCATTTTTTTAATGAAATCATTCCTTTGTGTAGAATGAACAGAGAGAAAAACCATTCATTGACTACCTACCACCTCACTATCCATCAACTCCCATTCTGTCCTCCCTTCTTGCATAGCATAGTCTCATTATAACCACTCTTTTGCTTACACCTTCATCTCCATGCTCCTCTCTGCTTCACATTGGCTGAAAGATCACCACCTTAGTTAAATCCAACTCTTTTTCACTCTACACTTGATCTTATACAACTGATACAGTCAGAGAAAAACATATGCAGGCTGGACTCATATTAAAATCACGGCCATAAACCAGAAGTGGAACGTTAACATCACCCAGCATTCTTATTTTCTATTTTCCTAATCATTTCCTTTTCTCACTCAGACTATCAATGTCTGAGAAATTCTTGGCTGACAGTGAAACCATATGATGTTAGAAATGTAGGTCTCAACAATATAAAGATGCTAAAGTAAAAGCATTCTGATCTCATAATCTTAAAAGAGTAAGTTACAGCATTGTCTCAAAAATACCTCAACAGGGGCTGGCCCCGTGGCTTAGTGGTTAAGTGCTCGCACTCTGCTGCTGGCAGCCTGGGTTCGGAGCCCAGGCGCGCACCGACGCACCACTTCTCCACATACAGCAACTAGAAGGATGTGCAGCTATGACATACAACTATCTACTGGGGCTTTGGGGGAAAAAATAAATAAATAAAATTATAAAAAAAATACCTCAACAGCAGCAACAAAACAGAATTTTTGCCCATCAATGACTTTCATATGTAACCCCTCACCCATATTTTGATCCCTGAGACCTACAAGTCTTAGAGAAAATTTGATTCTATGAGTTAAGAAAGGAAAAAAAAATATGCGTTGAGAACAAGGGTCTGTACACTATGGCCTGTGGGTCAAATGCTGCATAAATTCTGTTTTTGTAAGTAAAGTTTCATTGCAGCACAGCCAGGTGGTAATCCATTCCTTTCTGTATTGTCTGGCTGCTTTCATACTCCAGGAGCAGAGGTGAATAGTTTTAATAGATCATATGACCCACAAAGCTGAAAGTATTTACTATCTAGCCCTTTACAGTATAAGTTTGCCAAGCCCTGATCACATCACATTGCATCAACGTGACTTATCACTGATGATACTGACTTGGACCATATGGTTAAGGTGGTATCAATGTCAAGTACTACTTTTCATTTTCCACACTCTATTCTTTGGCATCAAGTCACTAATTCTAGCCTACACTCATGGGGAGGAGAATTAAACTCCACACATAAATTATTTGGAATTGTTCTTTAAGGAAGATTTGTTCTTCCTCTGTTACTTGTTTATTCAGTCATGTTTTTTGTATGTAAGTATGGACTCATGGATATGCATTTTATTCTGTGTGTTATAATCCAGTACTGCCATTATTTTTTTTCTCAAATTGCTCCATATTGGTCATTGGGAACTCTTTCAGATTGGTTTCGGTATCCTCAAGATGCTGCTATTCTTTGGTGAGCAATTCCTTTCTGACACTACCAGATGTGCACGCTCATCTCATATTTACTCTATCTCCGTCCTAGAATCAGCCATTTCTCCAAGGAGCATTGGTTCCTTTTATTGGAGAATAGTATTTAGAAAACAAAATCTGGGTGCTGGATGTACTCATTGATACTGAGGTGTCACTCCTTCAGGCCTTCTCAACAGACAAAGCTAGGAAATAGATGTATGGATGCTACTCCATGTATACATACCTATCTATATTTCTCTTTCTATTTGTCTGTAATGTGAGTTCATACTGCTAACTCCAGTCTAGCAACAAAAGGTGCATTCTAGCTGTCCCCCATTGACAGTGAGAATCAGAGTTCCCTTATAATTTTATTTGTTCAACACACATCAAGTAGTTTCAGAATTGCAAACCCATATCCCTGTGAGAGCCAAATTTACCAACCAGAGTTCTGTTTATTTGCAGTTTTTTTTAGGTTTATAGTATCCAATCAAAACACTATTTTCCAAAGTGACTTAGGTCAACTCCCTTTCCCCACCCACTGTAGTGAGGATATGTCATACACTGGTAATACTGTTAGATACTTATGTCCAGGTCTGTATTCCATCTTGGGGTCCCTGACATGCTGGTTGCTTTTTGTTTGTTTTTTTAATTTACAAACAGTAAAGTTCACTCTCTGTTATGTATAGTTCTGTGGGTTTTGACAAATCCATAGAATTATGAATCTACTACCTGAGTACCATTCAGAACAGTACGATAAAAATTCTCTTATGCATCCCCTTTGTAGTCAACCATTCCTCCCCTCTCAACAGTAGGAATGAATGTGTCAAAAAGGAAGGTAGCAGGGCCAGCCCCATGGTGTAGTGGTTAAGTTCAGTGTGCTCCACTTCAGCGGCCTGGGGTCGCAGGTTCAGACCCCAGGGGCAGACCTACACCACTCACCAGCCATGCTGTGATGGCGACCCACATACAAAAATAGAGGAAGACTGGCACAGACGTTAGCTCAGGGCTGATTTTCCTCAAGCAAAAAAAAAAGAGAGAGAGAGGAAGATTGGCAACAGATGTTAGCTCAGGGCAAGTCTTCCTCAGGAAAAAAAAAAGGAATAAGGAAGGTAGCATGAATGACAGAAAACAGAGGTCTCGCCAGAAGCTGGTTTCATATCCTTTTATTCTACAACGTAACCAGAGGAGCTGGCTGTAAATAATGGGCAGGAAATCAAGACAACTCTTATAAGAGTTATAGGGTTAGAAAATTCTGAAGAAAAAAGGGAGCAAACAAGCCTATTCTAAGCTGGGGTAAGGACACCTGATCCTAAAAATATGAAAGCAGAAATCCAATAGCATGGAAGGCAGCAGGTTCATTGACTTACTCTATTAGTTGTCTTTTGTTGGAAGCCAATGAAACACTTCATGCTAGCTTAGTCTAAAACAATCTATTACTGTTTCAATAACTGGGAATTACAAGGGATGGGGTGCCATTGGCCCTGGTGGGATTCAAGAGTCAGGAGACTCTGTCTTTCACAGGCTCCTCTAGCTCTGCTTTCTCCTGTGTGAGCTTCGTTCTCAGACTCTTTATGGGACAGCCAAACAAGCTATCTTCTCCTGTCCTCATCCTTAAAATAATAAATAGGTGACGATCTTTTCCTGGGAGCTCCCAAGAAAATAATGGAGAAGATTTTCACTGGTCTAGTTTGCATCTTGGGCTCATCCCTGAACCCGTTACTGTGACAAGGAACCTCAACTTGTTTAGCCTGTCTTGGGCCTTCCCCCATGGCAGGGAGAGGTGGAGAACTCTGCAAGAATTGGCCCCGGTAAGAGTCGTGAGAGGCCCATCCTGAACTGACGAGATACCTAGCCAATCAGGAGTAATAAGACAACAATGGATGTACGTCATTACCTGGGTGTTAAAAGGAGCAAAACTGTATCTGACTAAACAAGTTGTAGCTGATGCTTAATATGAGTAAAAAATATGTTTCCTCACCTCTGTTGTTCCAGTAGTAATATGGGGTTTAACAATGACTGAAACAATATATTAATGTAGTTTGTGAACATTATCTTTATTAATTACCATATAATAAGTATTTTTGTTGTATTTATATGTAAACAAACTGAGGCCTAGAGAGGTTGAGTAACTTGCCCTGTTTGCACTGCCAATAAGTCAGAGAGTTGTGCTTGTACACATTCTATCTATGTTCTTAAGCAAATACTCAGATGCCTTCCATACATTTAATATTTTCATCCCTTCTCTTTTCTTAAAGATAAAAGGCGTCTAGGATCTTCTGTGCCTTCTTCCCCCATCTGTCCTTGTCTTGTGCTCTCTCCACCTCTGTCTATGTCTAAGACACTCTGCCCCATTCTCTCAACTCTTCTTCAAACACACAGGTGCTGAGAGCACCGTACCCAAAACTTGCCTTGACTACAGCCTCATGGCTGGTGCTGGATGAACATCAACCAGTTATAATCAGTTTCTGTGTTCCCTTTTGTCATTAAGTCATGCAGGAGACTATTTATCAAATCTTACTTTTTAGTTATGAAGGGTAAAATTGGTTTTCAACTCAACAGTAGAAAAGTATATAAAGCAAAATAAGAAATTACTTGTTTTAAATCTCTCACTCTCAAGAAGCAATCATTTAAAATTCTTCCTTCATAACCTATAATCCTTTCTAATGCATACATACTTTATAAATTATATATGTGTATACACATAAAATCCTATACTACGTGTTTTATATACTACATTGCATATCACATAGTAAATATTATGTGCCATTTGTTACAGACATGATTTATAACATGTCACATATATAGGTATTATAAATAAAAATTTAATCATCCTCTTCTTGCCTTAAGCTGAAGGTATGATGAGAAAATTCTTAAAAACTCAGTATTCCACCAAATAGTATTGAAAAATACTGTATGTATTTTTTCAACCACACAGTCACAGCAATGCTTCCTAAAAGTTCTCTTTACCCACCTGCCTCTCTGAAGCCTCCCCGAAGAGAATGCAGGCTGCCCCCAGTTCTCCTCCTGTGACCTGAGGTCTCCAGCCTTAGCCTTGCTCCCTCACTCAACCCACTTCTACCCCTTCTTCAGTCTCTGTATCTTTTCTCTTATTCTCTCTTTTTTTTTAATGTTATAAACCAATTTAGCCTTCTCATAAAACTCTTGGTTCTCTAAACACTGTCATGAACGGCATCACCAGCAGAGCCACGCATGGGGAAAGAGATGATTATGCTCTATAGATAACATTTCTCTTTCTCACACAAGAACACACACAGTCACACATATACATTATTTCTTTTCCATTTTGGGGTCAAAGTTTACATACAATTTTTTAAATGGTTTATTTTCGTTCATAATATAAGATACAAATGTTAGATATAATCATAAGTTTATCTAGTATGAAGCAATCCTTCTAAACTTGTCAATTCTAATAATCTGTCTCTGAAGTTTGTTTCATTACATAGATAACTATAACCTCTCCAGATCACCAAAGATTTATTTATTTTCTTTCTATCCTTAAAATATCTATTTACTTGCCTTTCCTCTTAGGTTTTTAGGACCTTCAGAATCATTGAGTTTAACTATGTTAAACAGTAGCAGTTCTATTGGAACCCCTAGTCAAGCTCGTTCTCTTAAAGTTTATGCATTTAGTATAATGTTGCTATCACTTGTTGGTATATAAATTTTTTCCAAGTTTACGTTCTCTTTTATGACGTTTCCCCTCAAAATTCAATTGTGAAAAGAGAATGAGAACACAAGCCACAGACTGGGAGAAAACATTTGCAACAGACACATCTAATAAAGGACTGTTATCCAAAATATACAAAGAATTCTTAAAACCCAACAATAAGAAAATGAACAACTTGACTAAAAAATGGGCAAAAGACCTGAACAGACACCTCACCAAAGATCATATACAGATAGCAAATAAGCATATGAATAGATGCTCCACATCATATGTCATTAGAGAAATGCAAATTAAACCAACAACGAGGTGCCCTTACAGGCCTATCAGAATGGCCAAAATCCGGAATACTGACAATACCAAATGCTGGTGAAGATGTTGAGCAACAGGAACTCTCATTCACCACTGGTAGAAATGCAAAACAGTACAGACGCTTTGGAAGACAGTTTGGAAGTTTCTTACAAAACTAAACATACTCTTACCATATGATCCAGCCATTGCGCTCCTTGGTATTTATGCAAATAACTTGAAAACTTTTGTTCACACAAAAACCTGCACATAAATGTTTATAACAGCTTTATTAATACTTGCCAAAACTTGGTAACAACGAAGATATCCTACAGCAGGTGAATGGATAAATACACTGTGGTATGTCCAGACAATGGAATATTACTCAGTGCTAAGAAGCAATGAGCTATCAAACCATGAAAGGACATGGAGGAACCTTAAATGCATACTACTAAGTGAAAGAAGCCAATATGAAAAGGTTACATACTGTATGATTCCAACTATATGTCATTCTGGAAAAGGCAAAACTAGGGAGATAGTAAAAAGATCAGTGGTTGCCAGGGGTTAGTGGAGAGAGAGGGATGAATAGATGGAGCACACAGGATTTTTAGGGCAGTGAAACTATTTTGTATGATACCATAATGGTGGATACATGTCGTGATACATTTATCCAAACCCACAGAAAGTACAACAACAAGAGTGAACCCTAATGTAAACTATGGACTTTGGGTGACAATAATGTGTCAATGTAGGGTCATCAGTTGTAACAAACGTACCACTTTGGTGTGGAATGTTGATAGTACAGCAGGCTGTGTGTGTGTGGAAGCAGGTAGTGTATAGAACTCTGTATTCCTTTTTCCTCAATTTTCCTGTGAACTTTGAACTGCTATAAAAAATAAAATCTATTTAAAAGAAATTCAATTATGTTCCATATTAAGATTGTTCTTCCACTTTTCTTTTTCATTCATATTTCTCAGTATGTATTTTCCAATTTTTAAAAAACATTTATGACTGTGTCCCTTTAGGCAATATAATTTCAAACTTTGTAAAAACATCCAAAGTCTTTTAGCTGTTGAGTTACCCATAAATTGTTATTTTTATATTAAGCTTATTTCTACCATTTAATTTCATATTTCCCTGGATTTTCTTTTTGCTCCTTCTAGCTTTCTATTACCTGAACCAAGTTTTCTCCTGCTGGTTTAAATGTTATATACTTTAGCAGATTTCTCTGCAAGTATTTTAACATGTGCTCAGTTCCTTTGGCCTCTAGCATCCGCATGATCATGTTGATAATGTCTAGAGAATTAGTTCTGAATTATATTTTTTGTGTGTGAGGAAGATTAGCCCTGAGCTAACATCTGTCACCAGTCCTCCTCTTTTTTTGGTAAGGAAGACTGGTCCTGGGCTGACATCCATGCCCATCTTCCTCTACTTTAGATGGGACGCTGCCACAGCATGGCTTGACAAGCAGTGCGTCGGTGCGCGCCTGGGATCCGAACCCCAGGCTGCCGCAGGGGAGCGCGAGCACTTAACCACTACACCACCAGGCGGGCCCTAGTTCTGAATTATTAAAATATACTTTTTATTTTACCTTTTGTCCTTCCTCTTTTTAGACATTAAACAATATTCTTACTCCTACATCTCGTGCCATATCGTCCTGGGTTTGTTCTTTTTTTTTTGTCAGGAAGATCAGCCCTGAGCTAACATCCATGCCAATCCTCCTCTTTTTGCTGAGGAAGATTGGCCCTGGGCTAACATCCGTGCCCATCTTCCTCTACTTTATATGGGACGCCGCCACAGCATGGCTTGACAAGCAGTGCATCAGTGCACGCCCAGGATCCGAACCTTCGAACCCCAGGCCGCCAAAGCAGAGCGTGCGCACTTAACCACTGCTCCACTGGCAAACCCCCTGGGTTTGTTCTTCGTTTGTAGAGAACTTCCTCTAAGATGATTTGCAAAGTGAATTTCTATAGGCAAACTGAGAAAAAGTTAGCTTGACATATTTTTACTTTGTCATATTAAAAAACAGTTTGGCTGGATATAGGATTCTAGATCGTATGATTGTTTTCTACAGTATTTACCTATATTACTTCATTATGTTCTCGCATCCATAAAGGCTGTTGAGGAATCTGAGGTACATCTGATGACTTTTCTGTGTATGTGGATCTACACATTTCTCTGGAAGCTTTTAGAATTCCTTTTGGCTGTAATGTTTTCATGTTTTTGTGGTTTATTATGGCATATTTAGGTTTATTTTCCTTCCTTTTTTTTTTTAAAGACCTTGATATTCTGCCCTCTGAGTTACAGCTATTAGGACAGTTGAGACAAGGGCGACAGTGGGAGCAGGATGTGGAATTAGGAGGGGTTTGATGGCTGCAAGTCTAGTCCACTTAGTTTTTGTACTGGAAGGGCTCATCACCAGTTTCCTTGAGAAGACACGTGCAGATGAGGGCTTCTGTCACCAAAAAGGGGTCACAGTTTGCAGAGGGGAACAGTCTTCAAAGTAACCCTTCTTTTCCTGGCTGACAGTCCGAGGAATGCGGATGCTAGCACTATGGTTGGCCACACCGGCAGAAAAGTCGTTGATGTTGGAGGTTTCATGGAATCCACTTAGGCGTCAGGCACTGTCTAAGCCCCCCTTGGGACCGTAGGCTCGGATGTGGTACTGGTGCCGCTTGCTCAGTTTCTCCATGGCCTCCTCGGTGCACCTGGGCAGGCATGACCTCGGCATTGTCCCTGCAATCTTGACGCCAGTGTATAAGCAGGCCCGGTAGTGAGCCTCCACAGTATCCCTGCCATAAGCTTTGTCCACTCCCACACCACAGTAGTATGGAGCTTGGGGCCCAGGGAAGCTGTTGGAAGGCCAACCAAAAGGGTGCCCATCTGTGCCCACGAGAGTATATTCCTGCTCTGTTCCAAACCAGGGGTGCTGGTTGCTCACCATGTCCATTATCTGTTTACAGGTATGCCTTAAGTTGGTCTGTGCAGGCTTTCGGTTGTACTTGAAGGCTTCACAGAACACCAGCTTGTTGGGGTCCTTGCAGAAAGGGTCCCGAAACATGGCAGCGGGGACGAGATACATGTCACTGTTGAAACCTTCAGACTGAGAAGTACTAGAGCCATCAAAACTCTACTCGGCAACTCTTCTACACACTTGGGCCCACTGTCCAGGGTCTTGCAGAGCAGTCCTTCTCCAGTACCATCGATGCAGATATACATAGCCTGGACCTTCTCACCCTGAGGCAGGGACATGTACACCTGCTGATGCCTTTGTTGAAGTGGGAACTCGCTGAGGTAGCCATGGTGGAAGATGTTCTGGGTGGCGGGCAAGTGGCAGGGCGGGCAGGCTGTGCAAGTGAGGTGCAGAGAGGAGAGGAGAAGAGGCTGTGTGTGCTGCTCAAAGGCTCCACTCTTCTCCCACTCTCAGCTCTGCCTATTTTTCTTATTTTTGGTTTTTTTTTTCTTTTTTTGGTGAGGAAGATTGGCCCTGAGCTAACATCTGTTGCCAATCCTCCTCTTTTTGCTGAGGAAGATTGGCCCTGGGCTAACATCTGTGCCCATCTTCCTCTACTTTATATGTGGGACGCCTGCCACAGCATAGCTTGATAAGCAGTGTGTAGGTCCGCGCCCAGGATCTGAACCTGTGAACCCTGGGCCGCTGAAGTGGAGCACACAAACTCAACCACTATGCCACCAGGCTGGCCCCATCTGCCTATTTTTCTTTATTTGGGATTTCATGTCTGTTTATTTTGTCCTAGGAACTCAGTGCCTTGGATGTATCAGCTACCCTGCTACTAATGTATCCTTTCCTAACGTGCACTTTAATGTTTAATTGATTTGGGGAAATTTTCATCATTTCTCAAATATTTCCTACTCTTTTCTGTTTTTTCTCCTAATTCTGGGATTACTATTTTCTAGACATCAGTACTTCTTTGGCCTCCATTTCTATACAGTTTTATTTTCTAATTTCAGTCTCTTTCTTCTTTCCTGTTGCTTTCTGGGCAAGTCCCTCAAGTATATATTTCAGCCTACCAAGCCATTCTTTGGCTGTATCATTCCTGCTGCCATGACAACTATTGTGTTTTTTATTGGAACTCCTGTTTTATATCCCTAACATATCTACCAGACCTTTTAATGATTTCTTATTCCTGATATAAATTAATAATACCTACCCTTACCCTAAGTATGTTTATTATGCCTATTTTAAATTATTGGTCTTTATATATCAATCATTCTGCCTCCAGTGTTATATGTGGCTTTATTGCATCGTCCTCCTCTGGTGTCTGGCTATTTGGTGTCTGGTGATTAAGGAACTCTTAAGCCCCTAAGTCTGCCAGCTACCTTGTCACTAATGTATATTTCGAAGACCAAAAGCTACTCTCTGGCTCATGCCCTCGTGGCGAGTGAAAGCAGAGAGAAGGGAAGCAGCCCCGGGCAGGGCCCTCCAGCACCACCACTGTGGATCACCCCTTTAGTGACATTCGTTCAGGTAACTCCTCTAGTGCTGTACACTGAGGATTAGCACACTTTTCACAAAGGCCCAGATAATACATATTTTTGCAACTACTCAGCTCTGCTGTTGTAGCTGGAAAGCAGCCACTGACAATATATAAATGAACGGGCATGGCTGTGTTCCAACCAAACTTTACTTCCCCTGTAAACTAACAGATAAAAGGAAGCTCTGGGAGATCTCCTTAGGCCGTGTCTGCCAGGTGTACGAATTTCGGAGGGGAAGTGATGAAAGAGTGAATTTTTCAAATTTCTTTAAAAGAGGATTAAATGTATAAAGGAAAAATAATGCATTGTAGGATGTATAATATAGACAGAAGTGAAATGTCTGATAAAAATAACACAAAGGATAGGAGCGGAAAGGGTAAATATCCTGTTAAATGTTCTTATATGTTAGGATGGATTGTGATAAACTAAACAACATACATACTGGAGACCCTAGAATAATCACAAAAAATAAAATAAAAGGGTATATTTAGGAAGTCAAAGTGGAAATGCAAGAAAAAGAAAAAATACAATTTAAGATAAGGCAAGGAAGTGGGAAAAGGAAACAAGCGACAGACAGGCAGAAAATAAGGCACCAATGGTACATTCAAACGTAAATACATAGATATGTGGTATTGGATCAGCATTAGAAAGACCTGTAAACTTGACAGACCTGCAGATTCATGGGCTCCACCACAAATACTGGGGATGGGGCCCAGAATCACATGGTTTAACAAGCTCTCCACGTGACTCTTACACGTTAAAGTTTTAGAACTACTGATATAGATAATTACATCAATTATAAATTGGCTAATGATTACAATTAAAAGAGAATGTCACGTTGGCTTTGGGGGAACAAAAGGACAATACTACACACTATGTGCAAGAAACTCATTTTAAATATATATATATAAGAAAGATAGGTCAAAAGTAAAAGGACAGACAAGAGAATATCAGGGAAACACTAATCCAGAGAAAGCTGTAGTGGTGATGATAATATCAGACAAAGTAGATTTCAAAACAAGGAATATTACCAGGGTAAGAAAATCATTTCGTAATGATGAAGTATCCAGTTCCTCAAGCCTACATTCACAAGTGTGAACATACATAATAAAAGCTTCAAAACATAGGAATCTAACAGAAGTGAACAGTAATAGGAAAAAAACAAAATTAGGAGACTTCAACACCCTTCTCTCAGGAAACAGATAGCAAATCAGTAATGATAAAGACAACACTACCAAACAAATAGACCTAATTAACAATTATAGAAAACTCCACCCAACAACAGCAGAATACCTGTTCTTTTAAGTGCATATGGAATACTCACCAGGATAGACCATATGCTGGGAAATAAAACTGTAATCTCAGAAATTCAGAAATATCCAATCACAGAGAATATGTTCTCAGAGCACAACTGAATTATTAAAAACCAATAATTATCTGGAAAATGTTTGGAAATTAGGCAACACATATTTATATAACCCATGAGTCAAAGAAGAAATTTCAAATGGAACTTAAAATATGTTGACCTGAATGATAATGAACACAGAACATGTCAAAATTTGTGACATTCGGTTAAAAACAGGGTTTAGAAGGAATGGCTAAAATTCACAAGACTGATAATAAGAAGGGTGGTAAAGATGTGGAGTCACTGGAACTGTCATACATTAATAATGGGAATATAAAATGGTTTGAAAAATTGGAAAACAGCTTGGCATTCATTCTAAAGTCAAATATACAACTACCATACTACCTAGCAATTTCACACCTAGGTGTTGACCTAAGAGAAATAAAAACTTAGACCCATTCAAAGACTCTCATGGGAATGTTCATAGCAGCTTTACTTATAATAGCTCCACACTGGAACAACCCAAACGTCTGTCGACAGGAGAAAGGATAAATAAATTATGATATAGCCATATAATGGAATACTACTCAACTATATTTTGGATTGAACTGATACATGCAACAATATGGATGAATCTCAAAATAATTAAGCTGAGTGGAAGAAACGAGACAAAAAAGAATACATACTGTTTGATTACATTTATATACACTTCTAGAAAGTGCAAACTGATTTACAGTAACAGAAAGCAGATCAGTGGTTGCCTGGAGGCAGAGTGGGAGGGGACAGGGAGGGCTGCAAGGGAGGGATTACAAAGGCTTTGGGGGGTGACGAACTTGTTCACTATCTTGATTATAGTGATGGTTTCATGGATGTATAAACATTTTAAAATGAATCCATTTGTAACTGCGGTGATGGATGTTTACTAGATTTATTATGATCAGTTTGCAGTATATACAAATATTGAATCATTATGTTGTACACCTGAAACTAATATAATGTTATATGTTAATTATATTGCAATTAAAAAAATGAATCCAAGCGTACACTTTAAATATGTGCTGTGTACTACATGTCAATAAAGATGTTATTAAAGACATGGTACTACAGTTTTAAATAAAGGTAGATACAATACATATGACAATTGTAATATAGAAGATAGGGGGCTATAAATGGACCTACACATTGCAAGGTTCTTACACTTTATGTGTAAGAGTAGAGTTCAATATTAACTCTAAATAGACTGTGAATAGTTAAGCTACATATTATGATTACAGACAGTGACCACTAAAAATGGTCACAAAGTATAGCAGAAAAGCAAATTAAAATAGAATTTTAAATATTTAATTAACCCAAGAGAAGACAAAATAGAGAAACAGGGCAACAAAAGCCAGATGGAAAAAACAGAATATAATACAATGGATGACCTTAATTTAACTGTATCAATAATTACATTAAATGTAAATGGACTAAACACTCCAATTGAAACAAAGACATTATCACAAGGGACAGAAAAACAGGAGAGTTTGATAAAACTAAGGAATGTCTTTGATCCTCAAGTTCATTATGTTAAATTCTATCATACGTAGTTTTCTTGTTTTAACAAATATTTTGAATGGCTGCATAGCACTCAAACTTACAGTTATAACAGAATTAATCATCTTTAGATTAGGTTTCTATACATTAGGTTGGACAACATTTCTAAGGTCTTTTCTGTTCTTCATCTCTGCTTACTTAAACTACTTATGATTTTATTCTCTTTTATGGCCATCAACAGTGCCTCACTGAACACTTTTCTGGTTCCTGATTTAGAGAATGCTAATGTAGGATGATCCAGAATTATATCAAAGTCATTCAATTGCAGCACATCCTAGTCAATAATAAAATATTCATCATATTTATTATTCAGAAATTCCTTACCAAGAACCATGATCCATATAGTGCAAGCCCTAATTCATATTACTCTTCAATTCTAAAAGCCTCACAAAGCATTACTTCTCAACCTACACTAAGGCAGAGACCACTCATTACCAAGCTTTATCACATGTACCTAGAAAACTCATGTCTAGGAGAATGTGAGTCTTTCCATGTTGGCCAAATGGGATCTTCATCTCTAATTTATCCAACTACAGTCCTGACATGGGAAGCTCAAATTATTTCTTTATAGGACTTGATTTCTTCCTTCCTCTATTACTGCTGTTAATATAAATGAGGCACACAGGAGATAATTAATAATCTGGTCAGTGAATACATAAATATTGGTTAGAGGAGACTGGGCCACATAAGGAGGACACTGAGTACTTGGAACCATTGTTCACTAGTATAGGAGGAACTCTGAAGCTGATAATTCAATGCAGTTCTTTTGGGTAGGAAGCTTCAGAACATTAACAAAAACTTTTACATCACATTATTTCAGTGAGAAGGAAACACCAACTTACGTATGCCATGGTTTTACACCTGCAAAAACTGATCAATCCTCCTTGGGGTTCCTCTACTGGAGAAGAACAAAGAGAATCCAGAACTGGGAAAGGAAAAAGAGACCATGAGAGCAAGCATGATTTAGTGTTACCATGAAACAAATTTTTTAACTCCTCCATTCCATTTTACATAATACCTCCTACTATACAAACACACAATTTCCAAAGACTAGACGGATTTTAGATAAATCCAAACTCTTCCCCCAATCCCCAGGAAACAACAAACACTTCAGCAGACAGTTTTCTGGCTGGTCCTCCATTCTGAGGAAGCTGCTCTGCACCTGAGATTAGGCTGCTCAGCCCTGCCCTGAACAGATCCTCCTCCCTCCCTTTACACCATTCAGGACTGAAAAGGAGCCACACCATCCAAACCACATCTTACTTCAAGGCTTTGGGATTGGGTGAGATTGAACAGATTAGAAAAGACAGAGAAATGGTGAGGCAGGGTTCAACATTCTAATTCAAGAAAAACTAACTGCTTAAACACATTACAACGTATCCATGTAATAAATGTTAAGATGGGGGAAATAATGAAGTCATGGAAAATATTTCAGACATACTGTCAGTAGAAAAATTAGATTACAAAACCATAGTTACACATGATAACTATTTTTAAAATATGTGCGTATCTCAATATTCAAAGACTGAGAGATCATCAGACTTCAGTAGAGAGAAAAAGTCTGGAAAGTTATACACTCATACATTAACAGTGCTTATCTCTTTTTTTTTTTCTTGGAAAGTAGTAATAATTGCCTACATACAGGAGAAAAGTCTCTTTGCTGTTTCAATGACATAGATATTTGAAGAAAAGATTTCCTTTGACACATGCATTTCATAGTACTGGTGAATAAAAAAAGAAAGGTGAGGCTCACACAGCTAGTCTTATCCAAAGTACATTTGATGTTCCATGATATTGTTATGTTATCTGACAGTCATAAAATTGCAAAACTTCACCTCAGGGATCAAATAACCAGACACCTAGAAAACAAAGCTGACAGAAAATACCCAAAGCAACTTCAAGAAGGTCATGCCTCAATAATTAGTTTAAGTTTTTTGAGATATTATTCTGTTGCATTAGACTTAGACCTGAATTTTACAAAATTTTTTATTGAGATATAATTGACATATAACATGATTTGATATTTGTATATATTGTGAAATGATCACCACAATAAGTCTAGTTAACATCTATCACCATACATATTTACAATTTTTTTCTTGTGATGAGAACTTTTAAGATCTATTCTCTTACCAACTTTCAAATATACAATACAGTTATTATTAACTATAGTCATCATGCTGTACATTACATCTCCATGACTTATTTATTTTGTAACTGAAAGTTTGTACCTTTTGACTCCCTTCACCCATTTTGCCCACCACCTTTGGCAATTAGCAATGTGTTCTCTGTATCTTTGAGTTTGTTTTTTTTTCAGATTCTACATATAAGTGAGATCATATGGTAAAAGTATTTGTCATTCTCTGACATCCCACTTAGCATAATGCCTTCAAGGTCCATCCATGTTGTTGCAAATGGCAATACTTCCTTTTTTATGGCTGACTAATATTCCATTGTGTACATATACCACATATTTTTCTTTTAATCTTGATGGGGTTTGTTGGTTTAAATATATTTTAAATTATTGATTCATTAGCCATGTCAAATTAAAATATATATATGTATGAACATTTGTTATATGTGAAGTGGAAGCTGTTTTCTAAAATGTGGAAAGTTCATTCTTTTAACAGAGTTTACTTGATCTTAGAGAAATATACTAAATTTGGATTGTTTTACTAAATGGCTTTTGTTTCCTTCAGTTACCAGTAACACAACCGCTAAGATTTCTGTGTATGCTCATTGTTGGATTACTATCTAAAAAGATGGGTGAAGTCCCTGAGCATAGTTTCATACGTATTGATGCTGGTCTCACTGCTACAGCCTTTTGCAAGTTTTCTTTACAGAACTATTTCCCACCCTGTTAGTCACATCCTCCAGACAGCTGCTGAATTATCTTATCCTATTAGCCTCACTTAGCATCTATCATCATGAGAATTAAAAATGCAATGTAGGAGTTACCATGTGACCCAGCACTTCTGCCATTAGTTATATACCCAAGAAAAGAAAATATATGTTCACAAAAAGAACTTGTACACAAATGTTCCTATTTGTGACAACCAAAAAGTGGAAGAAACCCAAATGTCCATCATAAAGAAAATGTGGTCTATGCATATAAGGGAATATTATGCAGCCATAAAAATGAAGGTTATTTTGCTACAAGCTACGACATGGATGAACCTTGAAGACATTATGCTAAGTGAAATAAGCCAGTCACAAAAGGACAAATATTGTATGATTCCTCTTATATAAGGTTCTTGGAGTAGTCATATTCATGGACACAGCAAGTGGATGCCACAGGGGAAGGGAATGGAGAGTTAGTGTTTAATGAGTACAGTTTCAGTTGGGGAATACGAAAAAGTTCTGGAGATGGATGGTCATGATGTTTGCACAATAATGTTAATGCCACTGAACTATACAGTTAAAAATGGTTAAAATGTCAAATTTTATGGTATGTATACTTTACCACATTTTAAAAAAGGATGAAGTACTTATACATTCTACAATATGGACGAACCTTGAAAACATCATACTAAGTGAAAGAAGCCAGACATACAAGGACACATATTGCGTGATTCCATGTGTATGGAATTTTGAGAATAAGCAAATCCATAGAGACAGATGGCCAATTAGTGGTTGTGAGAGTATGGGAGAAGGACAGAATAGGAAGTGACAGCTAATGAGTAGGGGGTTTCTTTTTAGGGTAATGAAATGTTCTGGAATTAGTTAGTGGTGCTGATTGTACAACCTTGTGACTATATTAAAAAGCACTGAATTGTACACTTTAAAAAGGTGAATTTTAAGGTAGTGAATTATATCTCAATAAAAATGTAAGGTAAAAATTTACAACACAAATTCTTACCATCTCAGTGCTTTCACAGGTTAGCATAGTTTGATCATAACCTGACAGTTGTGTTTATTAATATTATCCATAACAGAAATTTGAATGTGAACGCATATTTTGGTTTGTATTTGAAGAGGAGTATCTCTTTTCACAGTTATGAAAGAACATAGACTGATGAAGTACATTACTTCCCATTGTTCAACCTCTGGGTGTCTTCTTAGGTATAGATTGACTTCCTGTGTTCCTTTATGTTCTTTTCTTTAAATTCCAGTAATTCAATCACTTTGCTCTCCCCGATCGCTGGCACATCACTAACTGGAGGCACAAGGTTTCTCTTAGCCCAAGGTGACTGTATAATCTCTCCACCTCCATGTTCCTCATTGGCACCACAATAAGCTAACTGATACAAAACCCTTGGTTTCCCCAGCTTATATTTTTGCTTATTTCAGGATAATTTTCTTATTCTACCTACCACTGACATTGTGTTGTCTTGTTTTCAAGAACAACGTTTAACGAAAGGAACTCTTTTCAAACAAAACACGAAATCTAGTTAGAACAGTGTGATTCTCTTTATTTCATGTAGGAAATCTACATCTATAAGACTTGTCAGAGATGGCTACCTTCTTGCGCACCCATAACCCTATTAAGCATTTTCATCTTATCACTTAGAAAATTTATAAGAAGTTCAGAGGAAACTCAATTATTCCTGTAAAATGAATTTATATAGGAATGTCTGGGAGTGCCAGAAAGTTGAAGAGAATGACTTCACCTGGTAAACAAACTAAAGTCCTTGAGGGAAAGAAGACAGCTCTTATTATTTCATACCTTGTGAACAACCTCTTGATAGCGCCTGTGGCTCTGACTGACCCCCAAAGGTGTCCAGTTTTTCCCTCCAATGCCAAAAGTTGGAAGCAAAAAACTTGAAGATACTCTAATGCGTAGATGTGTAACTCATTGCATAAACTCTGTAATCTTGAAGGATATTCAGATTTAGCCAAGTAGAGAAAAAGATTTCTCTGTCTCACGCATCCTGAGGTCATGATCATCAAGTGGAATGTCTGAGGCCTGGTCCCTCGATTAGCCAAATGGCCCATGTGCATCAACTGAGGTTGGTGGTGTTGACTTGAAGATCTCCCTTCAACAGCAGTAAACACATAGAAGATGTAATAGGCATAGAGAAGGAGATGCTTTGTGAGGTTACAGTGAGAGCTCTCCACTTCAGATGAGAGCAGTGAACCCAGCACATCATGGGGAATGACACCTGTGTAACTGCTTCTGTGTTTTCTCTTTTTTAACAGACTATTTTTAGAGCAGTTTTAGGTTCACAGCAAAATTGAACAGAAAGTACGGAGTTCCCATAGTCACCCTGCCTCCACGCATGCACAACCTCTCCCACTATCAACATCTGACAGGAGCGTGATACGTTTGCTATGATGAACCTACATTAACACATCATTATCACCCAAAGTCCATAGTTTACATTTGGGTTCACTCTTGGTGTTGTACATTCTATGAGTTTTTACGAATGTATAATTGTATGTGTCCACCATTGTGGTATCATATAGAATACTTTCACTGTCATAGAAATTCTCTGTGATTCACCTATTCATCCCTCCCACTTCCTTACCCCTGGCAACCACTGATCTTTTTACCATCTCCCTAGTTTTGCCTTTTCCAGAATGTCATATAGTTGGAATCATCCAGTAGGTAGCCTTTTCTGATTAGCTTCTTTGACTTAGTAATATGTGTTTAAGATTCCTCCATGTCCTTTAATGTCTTGGTAGCTCATTTCTTTTTAGCACTGACTAATAGTCCATTGTCTGGTTGTGGCATAGTTTATCCATTCACCTACTGAAGGACATCATTGTTTCCAAGTTTCGGCAAGTATTCGTAAAGCTGCTATAAACATTCATGTGCAAGTTTTTGTGTGGACATAAGTTTTTAACTCATTTTGGCAAATACCAAGGAACATGATGGCTGGATTGCGTGGTAAGAATATGTTTAGTTTTGTAAGAAACTGTCAAACTGCCTTCCATAGTAGCTCTACCATTTTGCATTTCCACCAGCAATGTATGATAGTTCTGTTGCTTCACATCTTAGCCAATATTTGGTGTTGTCAGTGTTTGGGCTTTTGGCCATTCTAATAGGTGTGTAGTGGTATCTCGTTGTTTTAATTTGCAATTCCATTATGACATGTGATGTTGAACATTTTTTCATATGTTTATTAGCTATGTGTATATCTTCTTTGATGAGGTGTCTGTTTAGGTCTTTTGCCCATTTTTAAATCAGGTTGTTTGTTTTCTTCATTGAATTTTAAGTGTTCTTTGTATATTTTGGATGACAGTCCTTTATCAGATATATCTTTTGCAAATGTTTTCTCACAGTCTGTGGCTTGTCTTCTCATTCTCTTGACAGTGTTGTTCACAGAGAAGTTTTTAATTTTAATGAAATCCGTTTATCAATTATTTCTTTCATGGATTTGTTGTATCTAAAATGTCATCATCAGGGCTGGACCCATGGCTTAGCAGTTAAGTGTGCGCGCTCCGCTGCTGGTGGCCTGGGTTCGGATCCCAGGCGCGCACCGATGCACCGCTTCTCCCGCAATGCTGAGGCCGCATCCCACATATAGCAACTAGAAGGATGTGCAGCTATGACGTACAACTATCTACTGGGGCTTTGGGGGAAAAATAAATAAATAAATAAATAAATAAATAAATAAATAAATAAATAAATAAAATGTCATCATCATACCTAATGTCATCTAGATTTTCTTCTGTGTTTTCTTATAGGTGTTTTATAGTTTTGCATTTTACATTTAGGTCTATGATCCATTTTAAGTTAATTTTTGTGATGAGTGTAAGGTTTGTATCTAGATTCATGTTTTTGCCTTTAGATGTCCAGTTGTTCCAGCACCGTTTGTTGAAAAAGTTATCTTTTCTCCATTGAATTGCCTTTGCTCCTTTGTCAAAGATCAGTTGACTATGTTTGTGTGAGTCTATTTCTGGGCTCCCTAGTCTGTTCCATTGATCTATTTACCTATTCATTCACCAATACCACACCATCTTGATTACTGTAGCTTTATGGAAAGTCTTGAAGTCCAGTAGTGTCAGTCCCCTGACTTGTTCTCCTTCGATATTGTGTTGAGTGTCCTCGGTCTTTGGCCTCTCCATATAAACTTTAGTATCAGCTTGTCGATATCCACAAAATAACTTGCAGGGATTTTGTTGTTTAACGTTTTTATCATGAAAGAGTATGAATTTTGTCAAGTATTTTTTCTGATCAATTGAGATTATCATGGGTTTTTTCCCAGCTATAATCCTGTTTTTATACAGGAGTCCTGTTGATGTAGTGGAATTGTAGGGGTGGTGAAGCATTTTAGACTAGTATAACTAGGTCTTAGTCTTTTAGTTTGTCTGTTACCCTGGGCTGTGACCTTCACAAGTTCTTTTCAGGTCCTCCCCTCCCCTGACCAGCTTTAGGTGACACAGGAGGGCTAGAGGGGGCTGGGTATTTCCCTTCCTCCACGTTGGTTAGCCTCTGCTAAGTTAGTCTCCCTTGAGGACAGGTGGACAACAGAATATCTGGAAATATCTCAAAATGGTTACTTTCCCCTCCCCCTACCGGAAGCATGAGGGGATTTTTCTCTGATCTTCACTCTGAGAAATTGGTGGTGCTCTTGGAGGTAAAACTCAAGAAAGTGTGGGCGCCCCAAGGAGTTTTTAACTCTCAAGCTAGTCCATACTCAGTTTCCAGCAGTTCATCAATTCCTACCAGTTCCTGGCTCTAGCAGCTTCTACAGGTAATCTACAACTCTCTTTGCCTGTCTCTCCGGTTTTCAGACCATAGGTTTGCCCTGGTACATAACTCAATTCTCTAGGGGACATAAGAAGAGTTGTTAATTTTCAGTTTGTTTAGCTTTTTTCTTGCTGTGAGGACAAGAGTGATGACTTATAAGCTCTTTACATTTTGAAGCAGAAAGCAGAAGTCCTCCTGATTTTGTAACAGTGGCTTCTTTGATGTGTAATGTGCATACGTAAAAGCACATATAGCCTAAGTGTACTGCTGCATGAATTTTCAGAAACTGAACACACCTATTCATTTAACTAGTACCCAGATCAAGAAACAGGACATTACTAGAATCCCAAATTATCTCTTCTATTCTCTTTCTCACTCACCAAGGATGATCACTACCCAAATTTCTAACAGCAAAGATAGATTTGGCAATCTTCTTAATTTATATTAATGGAATCATGCAGTATATACTCTTTTGTGTCTGAATTCTCTTGCTCAACACTCTCTGTGTGATTCACCCATTGCATGTAGTTCTAGATTATTCATTTCTGCGTCATATTGCCACAATTATTTTTCCTCATCTAAACATGCCACATTTACTTTTCCATTTCTATCGGAGGGACAGAGAGACAGTAGGAGAGAGAAAATAAGTCAGGAATGAAAATTGGGTCACTATGAATCCTGCAGACATTAAAAATAAAAGAATTTTATACAGAATTTATACCATTAAATTTCAAAATTTAAGTGAAACAGACAAATTCATAGTAACATACAACAAACCAACTTTGCCAGTGGGAAAAATAGGCAATCTGAAGAGTCAGATCTCGTAAAGAAACTAAATCCATTTTTATAAACCCTTCCAATAGATGACTCAGGCTCAAGTGGCTTCTTTGTTGTATTCCACCAATGATTTAAGGGAAAAAAATCCTAAGAATCTTATACAAAGTCTTCAGAGAACTGATAAAGGTTGGAACACCTTCCAATTTATTTTATGAAGTAAGCAAACATGGATACTGAAACTTTACAAGGACATTCAAGAGAAAGGAAATCTATAGGTTACTCTCACTCATGAACATGTATGTAAAAACACAAGAAAATAATAATAAATTAAATCCTGCAATATTTGAAAAGGATAATGTATCATGACTGAATTGAGATTATTCCCAGAATGTGAGTAGTTCTAACATTTGACAATCAATGTAATTTAGCATATTAAGAGAATGAAGGAGAATCATTATATATTATCACCTCAATAGATAGAGAAAAGGCATTTCATAGAATTCATCCATTTAGCAAAGACAGAAAGAAGGGAACTTCCTCAGTCAAATGAAGGTATCTATAAAATTACTAGAGAAAACAGCCTTCTTACTGGTGAAATGGTGAAACCCTTCTCTTGGAGTCTAAGAATGAGACAAAGTTACTTGCTATCATGCTGTCTATTTAATATTGTACTTGAGATTCTAACCAATTCAGTAAGGCAATAAATAAAAGGTATAGTGATTTGAAAGGAAAAAAAGTGTCATTATTTACAGATAAGATTGTGTTCATAGAAAATCCTAAAGAATCTATAAATTATCAATTAATTCATTTTTTCTTAATCTTTTTCCATTATTTCCCCAGAAGCCTTTATAGATATTTTCCCCCTAATTCTCACCCCTCCCCCATAAAATTTGAATAGTACAGGTATATATCTGTTTATGTACTGTGGTCCTTTGGAGGGCCACAAACCATCTTTTTTTTTTTTTACCCCACAAGAAGCAATTTTTGTCCCTGTAGGGATGTCCTCACCCTATTGAGAAGGCATGAAATAACTACTAGACAAGATTGCTTGATATTCTTCTAAAAGTAAAGAAGCAACTTTTTGCCTGAGTGCAGGTCCCAGGCGGTGCCACACAGGACGGCTAAAAATCAGCAGTTACAATGGCTTGAAGAACTAGAGGCCGTCCTTCTTCAGAAGGACTACAGCAGCTGGAAGAAAGGTGGCTGGGGATGGGAAAGGGAGAATTCCACAAAGGAGAGAGTTGGGGTAGGGGCAAATTCTTTGTATAAACTCTATCCACATCTTTGGGTGACTCCTGAACTCTGCATGTGTGGGGCAGACCCTAGGCAGCCCAGCTAAAGCTAAAGAACTGAACAGAGATTTCAGCTTCTTCTTCTTTTTTTTTTTGTGAGGAAGATCAGCCCTGAACTAACATCCATGCCAATCCTCCTCTTTTTGCTGAGGAAGACTGGCCCTGGGCTAACATCCGTGCCCATCTTCCTCCACTTTATGTGGGACGCCGCCACAGCATGGCCTGACAAGTGGTGCATCGGTGCACGCCCAGGATCCGAACCTGGGCCCCCAGCAGTGGAGCACGCGCTCTTCACGGGGCCGCCCCCGGTGAGTGTCTATTCTTGTCAGAATCCATTTATAGCCTCCCAGGGCTACCAGCAGCCCTCTGATGTAGTCCACGTGCTACATATGTGTGTGGGGCCTTCCCCCCAAGTAATCAATCCTAGCTTGTTCTTCAGTTTCTGATATTATCATGTCATCCGTGTAGTGTATTGTTACACTTGGGACCTGCATCAAGTTAATCCCTTCTAACCAAATTATAACAGTCAGCTGGTGAATTCAAATAACTCTGTGGCAATACAGTAAATATAAATTGGGATCCTCCCCACGTGAAGGCAGACTGTGAGTTTACTCTTTACCAAGATCGAGATCAAGAAAATAGCATTTGCGGGCAGGCCCCGTGGCTTAGGGGTTAAGTGCGCGCGCTCCGCTGCTGGCGGCCCTGGGTTCCATCCGGGCGCACACCGACGCACCGCTTCTCCGGCCATGCTGAGGCCGCAGCCCACATACAGCAACTAGAAGGATGTGCAGCTGTGATCTACAACTATCTGCTGGGGCTTTGGGGGAAAAATAAATAAATAAAATTAAAAAAAGAAAATAGCATTTGCGAGATCAACCACTGAGTACCGGTCTCCTTTAGCTTGCTGTATTATTCACACTGTCACATCATATCAGGGACTGGTGATGCTGTAGGTAGTACCACTTCATTCAAGCCTCAGTAATCTACTGTTAGTCTATGTGAGCTGTCCCCACTTTTCACAGGCCACACAGAGATGTTCTACTGAGTATTTATTGGTACTAGTACTCCAGCTTCTAACATGTTATTAATTAGAGTGGTAATCTCTTGTATCCACCAGGTATTCTATACTGTTTCAAATTAACGACCTGTGTGGGCTTGGTCAATTCTGTAGATTCCTATTTAGCGTGTCCAGTTAACATTGGCTGGAAGGCAAACTTACATGCCTTCAGTTTTACTATACTAGGTAGAGGAAATGTTCCCCGGTGAGGCATAATATCCTTCCCAATTATACATTCAGGTATAGGAGATGCAACGACTTCTACATAAAGTCCGTTCAGATATTCCAGTTTCCATCGAAACTTTCACCTTAATCCTATCAACCATTGCATCCCCATATCCTCCCAGTCTAACTGTAGCCCCTGTTAGGGCTTCACTAACAGGTTTAGAATGACACTGCATTGGGCTTCAATGTCAAGGAACCTCAGAAGAGTTTCCTTTCCATCCCTGGCCATTTTACCTGTACATGTGCATATGACCTTGGTTCCCCAGCTTGGTTCCGCATCCTGATTAATTTGCTGGACCATCGCCCACACTGATCTGAGGTCAGGTTTCTCACTGTTATCTTTGCCTTCTAGCCTTTTAAATTCCTTCAAACCAGTATAAATAGAGCAGATTTGTTTAGGGCCTGTCAATGTTAGGGGATCAGCAAGGGCTCCCATTGGTCCCCCCAACCACTCATAGTGCTGCAGAAGACCTTTGTTTTGACCTCATCAGTGTTCGCTTTATTCATCCCATTTCTTAATAACCGTTTAAAGATTTTCCACCCTTCTGGGACAAGTCCTTTGGCAGACTTTATCTTTCCCCATTCTCTTGTGAATCACTCAAATTATCTTTAGCATCTGTAAGACCCATAGGGGGAAGCTGAGACAAATCTGATACACCTTCCCGGACCATCGTGTGATTTTGCAGCAGTAAGTTACATGGAATGCCCGTCCAAAAGGGACCCCCTAAATCACAGCATTTGCCATGCCCTGGGTAAGTTCATGGACATCTGATCATCATAAAGCCAACTCAACGTGTCTTGATTATGCAGCTTAGCAGCCACGTCACCTGGAGAGTTTTACTTGGCATTTAAAGGGGGGGAAGGACAGTCCCCCATCCAAGAGTACATAAACTGAACAGCGCTTTTATCCAGCTCACCCGGCTGCCTGTCCCCTCAGGAACAGTCTGCTATGTGTCTGGATCATATACAGCCTTCTGTGATTGTTCAGTATTAAGCCATGGATCCTGCATCAACACAAACGTAGTCCTCCCTTCTGCAACATTCAAAACTAAAGAGATTGCTCCTAACTTAGTCACTCTCACAGTCCATTTTAGTAAAGATTCTTCAGGAAGCTGATGATATTTACAAAGTGAGACAATTCTTTCATGCTATATTTCTTGGTTTCAGTAGTTTCCTGGTTTTGTCCTCTCCTCCACCACCTAGACTACCTTCTTGGTGATCAGAGGTCATAGAGGTGCAGTTTGTTGTTCCAGTGTAATTGTTCCCTTTGGTAATAGCTCTGAGGCTGGTGGCCATGGCTCAGACCCGCCAAAATCTGACCTTGGTGCAGTGCCAGGACCCACCCACAGACTCCCTTTTACTTTCGTTTTAGCTATTACAGATAATATTATTTTACATCTCCTTGTGTATCTAGCCAACTCCTTGGGAGTTGGGTCTATCATTTCTAAATTCCATTGGTAACTTTTACTTCAGTAATCGATCGCAGTGCAGCTACTGTCTCACACCATGGATGACTCAGTAGCCAACCAGGCATCAAAGGTTTAAATGATGCTTTTGCTATGTTTCAGTGAGTCAGGGTCGTTCTAGCAAATCCCCCTTCTGGTGCCAATTGTGTCGAGCGTCCCCAAGTCTAGCCTCAGGTTCAATGATTCACTAGATGGATTCACAGGACTCAGAAAAGCTGTTATACTCACAGTTGTGGTTTATTACAGTGAAGGGATGCAAATTAAAATCAGGAAAGGGAAAGGTATCTGGGACAGAGTCCAGGAGAAACCACTTGCAAGCTTCTAGGTGTCCCATTTCAGTGGAGTCACACGGGGGTGTGCTTAATTCTCAAGCCACAATGTGTGGCAACACGTCTGAGGTATTGCCAACCAGGGAAGCTGACCCAAGCCTTGGTGTTCAGGGATTTTATTGGGGCTACATGCTGTGCCCACATGACTGACCTTAGCTACTCAGTCTACAGACCCACAGAGGTCCAAATGATACAGCTCAAGGTCTCAGGCGTACGGAAACACTTCTATCAGGCAGGGCATTCCAAGGGCTCAGAAATCATCTTCTAGAAGCCAGTCAAAGGCCAGTTCTTTCTTGGAATTTGCAGAATTTGAGCTGTCCAAACTTGCTGAGTTACCCCTTTACTCACAGAGGCATATGGTATTTAGCATGTTTATCGAGCTATTGAGTCTTAATGGTCATGCCTTACCTTGTTTGCTTTCTGCTTGTTTTGACTAATAGAAGTTTCCCACAGGAGGTTGTATTCACCCCACAGCACAGGGTTGTTCAACAACGTGTATGTATGCATTTCCTTACTGTCCCTTCCCGTGTTATAAGGTTCCAGTTCCAACCTGTTGCTTACTATAGAATGCCTCCTAGGAGAACTCGTATTTTTGTCCTTATCATTCATCTGAACTATAATAGTAAAGAAAATGTTTCATGGATTTTTCCTTTCAGGGGTTGGTGAGGTTCCGGGATGTGGCTGTAGACCTCTCTCAGGAAGAGTGGGAGTGCCCGGGTCCTGCTCAGAGGGACTTATACAGAGAAGTGATGTTGGAGAACTACAGGAACTTTGTATCACTGGGTAAGGTCAGCTTCCCCCTGTAATTCAGAAAATACTCTCTCCATTGGGAATTCTAGGGCTGCATTAAATATCTAAATTTCTGTTCCCCATTTCAAAAAATTGGCTTGACCTTTATTGTGGAATAACACTTCTTTTAGGCACATTCAGATTTCCAGTTTGTCACCAACTTTCACACTTTCACACCTTCCCCTTGCTCTTTATGTAATTGACTTTCCTTGTTGATTATCTAAAATTTAGGAAAACACATACCCTGCTATTTTTATGTTTGAAAGCTACATTCTAGGATTTTTGCATTTAATATTGCAGGAATTTTACAAGGAGAACTCTTGGTTGTGTCTTGAAGCTTCTTGTTTTTCTTACCAAAAAAGCTAGAGATAGAGTTCACGTATCTTTGAATTTAAGTAAGACCTTTCCCCGCTCAGTTGTCTTTTTGTTCTTTGTGATCCTTAGGTCAGTCTAATGTGACTATACTCCAACCTTTTCAACATTTTTTTATCTAAAAGCTTTTCTGAGGTGCATTTTTTAAACTTTTTATTTTGAAATAATTTTAGAGTTAGAACTAAGCACTAAGCAAGTGTCCATATACTCTTCAGTCAGTTTCCCCTAATGTTAACGATTTACATAAGCATAATACAATGATCTAAACCAGAAAATGAACTTCGATACAATATTATTAAATTACCTATATTCCTTATTCAAATGTTATCAGTTATCGTGGTAGTGTACTTGTACTGATCCAGGATCCTGCATTGCATGTAGTTGTCATGTCTCTGTAGTCCTCGTCAATCTTGGACATTTCCTTTCTCTTTAATGACCTAATACTTTGAACTATGCTGGCTAGCTATTACATAGAATATTCCTGGATTTGGGTTTGTCTGATAATTTTTATGATTAGATTAAGGTTATAGATTTTTGGCAAGAATACCACAGAAGTGATGTTACACCCTTTTCAGTGCATCGTATCAGGAGATAAATGATGTCCATATATCTTATTACTGGTGATGCTAACTTTGATCAGTTGGTGAAAGTGGTGTCCTCCTGGGTCCTGCACTGTAAAGCTACTAGCTTTACGTTTGCAATCAATAAGTAGCTTGTTGTGAAGGACTTTGAGACTCTGCAACTGTCCTCTTTCTCATGGTCATTTCCCCCCTTATTTTAGCTTCAACGATTGCTTCATGCAACAGTGATTACTCTGGTGTTTGCCAAATGGTGATTTTCTGTTTCCATCATTCTTCTGATGAACAGTTTGACCTGAATTTGCTTAGATTAAATCAATTCTAAATCAAAATATTTTTTTGGTTTTTAAGTTTATTTTTAATATCCTATTTCTTTGAACAAGACTTGCCATTTCTAAGCCAGCAGTGATTTCCCTGTTGGAAGCAGGGAAAGAACCCTGGGTGGTCGAGAAAGCAGGATGGTGTCCAGGTGAGTCAGAGTGTTGGGGAGCAATAGGAATGCATTGCAGGGAAGCCACAACTGGTCAGAGTAGTGGAGTCTTTTTTTGTGATATCATATGGAAAGTTTCCCTCAAAGGCCCAAGACCTTGGGCGAGAAAGTCTGGGAAATGAGGAGAATATCAGATCTTTACAAAGAAGTTATTTTTTTATAGCAGATATATCAAGACATAATTGACATATAATGAACTGGTTATATTAAAGAGTACAATTTGATAAATTTTGATTGTATATTTGTGAAACCATGACCATAATCAAGATTATAAACATATCGATTACTCCCATTGCCTCTGATTTAAGGGAAAAAGGCTTCAGTATTTCACTATTGAATATGATGTTTTTTATAGATTTTTGATGCCCATTACTTGAGAAAGTAAGTTCCCTTCTATTCTTAGCTTGGTAAGAATTTTTTTGATGACTCTGTGTTGAATTTTGTCTAAAGTATTTTCTGCCTTTATCCAAGTGATCATTATCATTTTGCTTTTTTAATCTGTTAATGTGTTGAATTACATTAATTGATATTCAAATGTTAATCCAAATTGTTTCCATGGGATAAACTCCACTAGGTCATGTTGTATTGTGCATTTTATATATAGTATTGGATTCTATTTGTTACTATTTAAAGAAGATTTTTGCACTAATATTCATGAGGGAAATCTGTAGTTTTCTAATAACGCCTTTTTCTGCTTTTAGTAGCAGGGTCATATCGGGCTCCTGCAACGATTTGGGTGCTTTTACTATATTCCAAAGGATTTTGTGCATTATTGGTATTATTTCTTCCTTGATTAATTGGTAGAATTCATCAGTAAAGTAATTTGGGCCGTGTTTGTCCTTAGGCAACATTTTTACTATAAATTCAATTTCTGTGGTAGCTACACAGCTATTCATGTTGTGTATTTCTTCTTGAGTGATCTTTGATAGTTTCTGTCTTTGAAGAAATGTATCTATTTCATCTAACATGTTGTATGAGAAGGGCATGAGAAGGTTCATATTATTGTCTTATTTAATATTTACTCATTTAATTTGTTATTTTTTAATTTATGTAGGATTTGTAATTAGAAACCCTCTGTTATTCCTGATATTTGTGTTTCTTTTCTTTTTTTTTCCCCTTGGTCACTTTTGCTAAGGGTTTATCAAGCTTGCTGATCTTTTCAATGAACCAGCTTTTGGCTCTGTTAATTTCCTCTACTATCTGTCAGCTTTCTAATTCATTGATTTCTTCTTTTATCCTTATTATTTCTTTCCTTCTACTGACTATGGGTTTACTTTGCTCTTCTTTTTCTGTTGTCTTACAATAGAACCTTAGGTTGTTTATTTTACACCTTTCTTCTTTTCTAATATAAACACTTAAACTATAGATTTCCCTCTAAGTACTACCTTAACTACATAACACACATTTTGATATGCCATGTTTTCATTATTGTTCATTTCTAAATATTTTATAATTTCCTGTGTGTTGTGTTTATTTTCCAAATATTGGGGTTGTCCTAGATATTTTAATGATTTTAAATTTAATTCCATTGTAGTCAAAGGTTATAGTCTGCTTGGTTTCAATCCTTTTTAGTGTATTAAGACTTTTTTTTAAAGACCATAAGGTCAGCATATGGTCTATTTTGAATGTATATGTGTACTTGAACAGAATGTACGTTCTGCAGTTTTTGGCCTTGTGTTTTATAAATATCAACTACTTGAAGGTGGTGAGTGAGCATTGTTATTTATAGCCTTGATTTCCTTACTGATTTTTTGTTCCTTTGTTCTGGTTGTTCTATCAGTTATTGAGAGAGAATTGATAAATCTCCAACTATGATTATAGAGTTGTCTATTTCTTGTTTGAATTATGTCAATTTATGTTTCATATAATTTGTGGTTCTGTTATTATGCGCCTACAAATTTCTGATTGTTAAGTCTTCCTGATGAATTAACCCTTTTATCATTATGATAAAATTATCTTTGCTAATATAGATTGCCCTGAAGTCTGTTTTATCTGATATTAATATCGCCGTTACAACCATTTTTTTGCCAAATTGAATGCCAACATTTAAAATTTATCTAAGCTATTTACTTCTTTAGAGCATTATTTTCTGACTCTGCTTCTAAATGAAGAAGTTTCATTTCTCCTAAAACAGGAAAATATGATGATTATTTTCTTCCAGATTTGCTGTCCATGTGTGAGAGTAAGGAATTATCCATCCATCCATCCGTCCGGCCATCGGTGCATCCGTCCATCCGCCCACCCGCCCCCATCCATCCCTTCATTCACTCATACATCCGCCCCCACCCACTGGAACACCTGTGACAGCCTGTGGCTGCGTCAGCGCCTGAGCCGCGCAAGGGGGCGTGCCCGCCCTCTCAGAGCGTGGCGGACGCGTCGCTTAGCAACCCAGCGGGTCTTTGTGAGGTCGGAGGCGCCGGCTGCCTGCGCATGCGCAGTGGGAGGACTGGCTTCACCGGAATGAAGCTGGGCTCCTGGAGGTGGGGCGCTGAGGAGGACCGACCCGACCCGAGAGGGAAGGAAGGCGGGCAGGGCACGCCCACCTTCCACTCCTCAGGTCCCCGAGATCCCCAATCTCTCTGTCGCTTCCGCCGCCGCCGCCGCCGCCGCCACCGCGGTGGCGGGCGGACTTGCTGGTGAGAGGCGGGCCCGTCAGGCACCTCCGTGGTCCCAAATCCGGACCGCGGTCTGTGGGAACGAGATCACATGTGGGAGAGCCCAGAAATCCGGTGAGGCGGGGGCAAGGAAGAGCCCCGAGTCCCGCTCGAAGTGATGGTCGCGGTCAGCGAAATCTAGTGACCCTGAGATTGGTCGCCCCCTCCCCGCCTGCCGTGGGCAGAGGAGGCCCGTTATCTGGCGCCACGGCCCCTGCAGGGGTCCGTGGATCTCCCAGTGCCCTCCAAGAATCTCTTGAAAGCGCCACTCCCGGGCGGGTCCCCTCCACAGGGCCACCGCCCAAGTCCAGCACGCCAGTCCCCGTTGGGTAGCTGGCATGGCTGGCGGCGAGAACCTGGCCGTGGAGGGCGCTACCTGCCCGGGTCGGGCACACCAGGTTCCCGGCTCCCTCCTCCTCGGACAGGGGCCAAGGCACTTCCCACAAGCCTTTCAGGACCCAGGGCTCTTTCCTCCACAGTTGTTCCGCTGACGGAGTTTGGCTCCGGTGGCAGGGTCGGCCAGCCTCCCTTTGAGAAAGCAGGCCAGCCGGAGGATGCTCCTGGCCCTCCTGCCCGCATCGGGTGCACTCAGGGTGGGGCTGGGGTGGGCCTTTCTCCTCCCCCCGGCGGTGGATCTCTCCCGAGACGAGTGCCCTGAGAAGCAGGAAAGCATGGCTTTCCTGAGTGGAGATGAGGGGCTGGGACCTGCTGGTGGAGGCGCCTGCCCGCTGGCTTCCCCGTTCCCTAGGTGGCTAGAGGAGACTCGGCCACATAAGGAGGACACTGAGTTACTTGGAACCATTGTTCACTAGTATAGGAGGAACTCTGAAGCTGATAATTCAATGCAGTTCTTTTGGGTAGGAAGCTTCAGAACATTAACGAAAACTTTTACATCACATTATTTCAGTGAGAAGGAAACACCAACTTACGTATGCCATGGTTTTACACCTGCAAAAACTGATCAATCCTCCTTGGGGTTCCTCTACTGGAGAAGAACAAAGAGAATCCAGAACTGGGAAAGGAAAAAGAGACCATGAGAGCAAGCATGATTTAGTGTTACCATGAAACAAATTTTTTAACTCCTCCATTCCATTTTACATAATACCTCCTACTATACAAACACACAATTTCCAAAGACTAGACGGATTTTAGATAAATCCAAACTCTTCCCCCAATCCCCAGGAAACAACAAACACTTCAGCAGACAGTTTTCTGGCTGGTCCTCCATTCTGAGGAAGCTGCTCTGCACCTGAGATTAGGCTGCTCAGCCCTGCCCTGAACAGATCCTCCTCCCTCCCTTTACACCATTCAGGATTGAAAAGGAGCCACACCATCCAAACCACGTCTTACTTCAAGGCCTTGGGATTGGGTGAGATTGAACAGGTTAGAAAAGACAGAGAAATGGTGAGGCAGGGTTCAACATTCTAATTCAAGAAAAACTAACTGCTTAAACACATTACAACGTATCCATGTAATAAATGTGAAGACGGGGGAAATAATGAAGTCATGGAAAACATTTCAGAAATACTGTCAGTAGAAAAATCAGATTACAAAACCATAGTTACACATGATAACTATTTTTAAAATATGTGCGTATCTCAATATTCAAAGACTGAGAGATCATCAGACTTCAGTAGAGAGAAAAAGTCTGGAAAGTTATACACTCATACATTAACAGTGCTTATCTCTTTTTTTTTTTCTTGGAAAGTAGTAATAATTGCCTACATACAGGAGAAAAGTCTCTTTGCTGTTTCAATGACATAGATATTTGAAGAAAAGATTTCCTTTGACACATGCATTTCATAGTACTGGTGAATAAAAAAAGAAAGGTGAGGCTCACACAGCTAGTCTTATCCAAAGTATATTTGATGTTCCATGATATTGTTATGTTATCTGACAGTCATAAAATTGCAAAACTTCACCTCAGGGATCAAATAACCAGACACCTAGAAAACAAAGCTGACAGAAAATACCCAAAGCAACTTCAAGAAGGTCATGCCTCAATAATTAGTTTAAGTTTTTTGAGATATTATTCTGCTGCATTAGACTTAGACCTGAATTTTACATAATTTTTTATTGAGATATAATTGACATATAACATGATTTGATATTTGTATATATTGTGAAATGATCACCACAATAAGTCTAGTTAACATCTATCACCATACATATTTACAATTTTTTTCTTGTGATGAGAACTTTTAAGATCTATTCTCTTACCAACTTTCAAATATACAATACAGTTATTATTAACTATAGTCATCATGCTGTACATTACATCTCCATGACTTATTTATTTTGTAACTGAAAGTTTGTACCTTTTGACTCCCTTCACCCATTTTGCCCACCACCTTTGGCAATTAGCAATGTGTTCTCTGTATCTTTGAGTTTGTTTTTTTTTCAGATTCTACATATAAGTGAGATCATATGGTAAAAGTATTTGTCATTCTCTGACATCCCACTTAGCATAATGCCTTCAAGGTCCATCCATGTTGTTGCAAATGGCAATACTTCCTTTTTTATGGCTGACTAATATTCCATTGTGTACATATACCACATATTTTTCTTTTAATCTTGATGGGGTTTGTTGGTTTAAATATATTTTAAATTATTGATTCATTAGCCATGTCAAATTAAAATATATATATGTATGAACATTTGTTATATGTGAAGTGGAAGCTGTTTTCTAAAATGTGGAAAGTTCATTCTTTTAACAGAGTTTACTTGATCTTAGAGAAATATACTAAATTTGGATTGTTTTACTAAATGGCTTTTGTTTCCTTCAGTTACCAGTAACACAACCGCTAAGATTTCTGTGTATGCTCATTGTTGGATTACTATCTAAAAAGATGGGTGAAGTCCCTGAGCATAGTTTCATACGTATTGATGCTGGTCTCACTGCTACAGCCTTTTGCAAGTTTTCTTTACAGAACTATTTCCCACCCTGTTAGTCACATCCTCCAGACAGCTGCTGAATTATCTTATCCTATTAGCCTCACTTAGCATCTATCATCATGAGAATTAAAAATGCAATGTAGGAGTTACCATGTGACCCAGCACTTCTGCCATTAGTTATATACCCAAGAAAAGAAAATATATGTTCACAAAAAGAACTTGTACACAAATGTTCCTATTTGTGACAACCAAAAAGTGGAAGAAACCCAAATGTCCATCATAAAGAAAATGTGGTCTATGCATATAAGGGAATATTATGCAGCCATAAAAATGAAGGTTATTTTGCTACAAGCTACGACATGGATGAACCTTGAAGACATTATGCTAAGTGAAATAAGCCAGTCACAAAAGGACAAATATTGTATGATTCCTCTTATATAAGGTTCTTGGAGTAGTCATATTCATGGACACAGCAAGTGGATGCCACAGGGGAAGGGAATGGAGAGTTAGTGTTTAATGAGTACAGTTTCAGTTGGGGAATACGAAAAAGTTCTGGAGATGGATGGTCATGATGTTTGCACAATAATGTTAATGCCACTGAACTATACAGTTAAAAATGGTTAAAATGTCAAATTTTATGGTATGTATACTTTACCACATTTTAAAAAAGGATGAAGTACTTATACATTCTACAATATGGACGAACCTTGAAAACATCATACTAAGTGAAAGAAGCCAGACATACAAGGACACATATTGCGTGATTCCATGTGTATGGAATTTTGAGAATAAGCAAATCCATAGAGACAGATGGCCAATTAGTGGTTGTGAGAGTATGGGAGAAGGACAGAATAGGAAGTGACAGCTAATGAGTAGGGGGTTTCTTTTTAGGGTAATGAAATGTTCTGGAATTAGTTAGTGGTGCTGATTGTACAACCTTGTGACTATATTAAAAAGCACTGAATTGTACACTTTAAAAAGGTGAATTTTAAGGTAGTGAATTATATCTCAATAAAAATGTAAGGTAAAAATTTACAACACAAATTCTTACCATCTCAGTGCTTTCACAGGTTAGCATAGTTTGATCATAACCTGACAGTTGTGGCTACAGTCAGAATGACATCACTGCCTTATAAAATCCCAAGTCACGTTACTTGTCATTGACTTTGTCACAAGTGGCCTTTGATGCATTTATTCCTATTCAGGGTTTACCTTACTTACTAGAGGGAACATAAAAGTAGCAACTATGTTATTTGAGTCTTTTTATCACACCAAATACTAAAATTGCATGGTCTGGCATATAAGCACTTACTAAAAATCTCATTGTTTTACCCCAAATTCTACTCTTAGGAATTTAAATTAATTAAATATCTATAGAAATACAAAAAATGGATGTACAAGGATGTTCAACACATTATTTTTGATAACCACAAATTAGAAACATAAAAATTTAACAGTAGATAACAGGTTAATTAATTTGGTTCTGCTCTATGGTGGCATGTATACCATTATTAATCAGGATGATATCGGTCCAGGCTTTATATAAGTATACATAATGTAGGAATGGTATCCTATTGAAATTTAAGGCATAAAGTATGTTATCAGATATTCTAAATGTGAAGCTGTGTTTGTAGAGTTCATGACATGTTAGTGCCCTGGTTTTTCATCAATAAAATCAAGAATATAAAGATCACCTACTAAGTATGAATATCTTGGAGAAATATAATCTATATAAAAACTTAAGAGCATGTTGTAATACGGTATTAATATGTTAGCATTTTTACTGAAGAACATTTCATGTCCCCTAATTGATTATTATAAAAGAAACAATTCTGCTTTCTCCTTTTAAGAGTAAAATTGTGTTTCTCAGCCCTGCTCTTATAACATTCACCGCCCCCCCCCAAAAACTGAGGACTTCAGTTTGAGAATGCATTTCTTATTAATAAAACATTGAGTTATAGGAAAGAGGAGGAGGAAACTTCCCTCCTCCCCAATAGCAGCAGCAAAAAAGAAAGACACTTTTTCGAATCATAACTTGCTCAAAGAATCTGATCTGATCAAGTGTCTCATAAAATGAGAACATTAAGAAGTTCAATACCCTTAATCCATGAAAGAAAGAAATGTGAATAAAGTTATCAGTTCTTTTCTTTTATTACAATCCGTACTTGGAAATGTTATTTGGAAGACACCTAAAAATCAGTTATTATTGCAAAGTTTTGTAAAACTAACCTTAAATCTCTTTTTAAAAATCTAATTCTGAAAGATGGTCTTATTTGATATTTGCTGCCCTGGTAATTTTTAATGGTATTTCTATTATCTAAAAGGTGTAAATGGCTGGAAGGTTTTTCAAACAAGAAATTGTCACTTTCCTCTTCCACTCACATGCACAAATATATAATGAAACTCATGGATTTCTTTTGCAAACTCAGAGTTGATTCTTGTTTACGGTTTGACTCTTATATTCAATTAATATGATCCTACTCTTCAAAAACAAAATAATACATATATACTCAATGGAAATCAATGAAAAAATATTAATAGGGTATCTCTGGGTGGTCAGAATAAGAGTACTTTGTATTTCTTTATCGTAAGTTCCTTAGGATACTGCATTTTTTTGCAACAAGCCTTCATGCATTCCATCACCAGAACATAACTATTTCACAATATTTCAAAAGACATTTCAACATGACAAATGTATTTGAAGATATCATAGAGAAAAAATATTATAGAACAAGGTGTTCATTCTTGTATTTATGAAACCTGAACCCTATGCATGAAATGGGAAAATATTACAAGCAAAACAAATTACACCTTAGCCCTTGAATATCCTTTTGTTATATCTCCCTAATGTAAACACTTTCTTTGCCAAGATTCTATTGAGAACACAATACAGGTAAGTGGCATTTACAGACTGAATCAGAGAATGTATGAAAGGTAGAAGAGTGTTTGGTATACAGTAGATGCTCAATAAATGTAGCCACACCACTACCCTTCTTCAGTAAACAAAATATTATTTTGGATGCAATCCTTGCAAAACTTGTCACGATCTGACCTTCTTAAGTAGGATTCATATATAATGTAAATTTTCCTGGGTACTACTGTTGATAAATATGAATACTGCTTAACAGTACATAATGTACATTTTCCTTCTTAGGTCTAACTCTGTATAAACATAATCTTATTAGCTGCATAATATTTAACCATATGGGTTAATTATTTACTTAAACATTTCCATAACCCTGAACACTAATTTTTCATATCATCATAAACAGGAAAATTGACGAAAGGATCTAAATCTTTTTGGGTTCTGTTTACAATAGGAGAATACACAGGGGGATTTGAATTATATGCCCAATGAATGAGAATGTTAACGAGATTCACCTCAATGGTACCTACCATCCACTGGAAAAAAGCGGATCACGATTAGGACGTTTCAGAGGAAGGCAAGCACATCCTAAAACCAATAATTTTATGAAACCAAAAACCAATAAGCCCAAACATTGATTTTTGGATGTAAAACCATTCTTTCCTCCGCATCAGGGTCCTTCTTTTGGGGACTGGCAAGACGGCTTAGGGAGTCAGAGAACGCCAGGCTTTTCTTGGAGCACAGAATGATTTCGTTATACAGCACTCTCCAGATCTACACCCGCTCTGCTCACACACGTAACAGACAGATGGAGAATACGGCTGAGCCTGGACTATGCATATGAGTCTACAGCAAGTTCCTGGGGTCAGAGCGTTGGGAAAGCCGAGGTTCTGAGACGTGTAGCTGTCCCTCAGAGCTCCCAAGTGGAGAACTTCCCAGACCTTCCCAACCTCCGACTTCCCTCTTGCGGTCATTTCTCTGCGGCAGCCGCAGGAAGCTGTGAGAAGACGGAGGGAGCAGCAGGGAACCCAGAGCCACCGGACAGTGACTCCACAGAGGCAGTCCAATCGCAGCACAGGTAAGGGACATGCCACCAAATGCCCGTCACCCCAGCACAGCCACGCACCTGTCACAGCCTCACAATCGCACCACTGACTGGTACGGAGGCACAATCCGCCCGCTCACTCTCAGTGGCAGTCACACTCACACCACACACACACATACACTCCCCATCTGTCCCTGCAGACACACACCACCCTCCTCTGCCCTTCAGGCACCACAGGCCTGAGATTCCCGTAACGACCGGCGGTCCATACTACGCGCTTCCTCCACCACCCCCATCGGTTCAGGTCGGGCGCCGGGTTAACTCGGTTGCCCAGAGGCCAGCCGGCGGGCATGCTGCGCCTAACACATCCAAATACGAGTTCAACTCACCTTGCAAAGCGCGAGAACCGCGCGAAAACGGAAGGGAAGCCGAAGATCCGGTGTGACCGCTGCCCTCTGGGAAATGTAGTTCGGGCCTGAAAGTCCGCGAGCGCCCCGGTTGTTAGAAAAGCAGCCCGAGGCGCAGAAGTCTAGGACGCACGCCGCGCCGAGAGCCGCCCAGCGCCGGCGTCCGCAGGGTTCAGGTCTCTCCAGCAGGGGCGCGCGACGCCGGGGCGTGCAGCGCGGGCGGGGACCCGAGACGAGGCCGCCGTGCGCGCGTCCTGTGGTCCGGGGGAGGCCACTGTGCGGAGGCGGAGCAGGGCGACCGGGCTGCCCGAGCCTCCGGCCTGGGCGCGCGGAGCCTCGCCGTAGGGTCAGTGGTGCGGCCCTGGGGGTCAGCGCGCGCCTGACCGCCTGTGAGCTCCTGCGGGCGGGGACTCCCGTCTAGTGTCCCGGAAGGTGGCTGCAGCCTGGAGATAGTACGTGGGAAAAGTGACTTTTGATACTGCCGGGGATGGGCTGGTTTATTCAATAAGTCGAGTCAGCTACATTTAACAACGGTGTGTAGGAGTGAAATAATATTAACAGCACTTCACGTTAAGATGTATTCAACACGGCCTGAATTAATAAATGCAAAAGTGTTCTGGTGAAAATCTTGTTTATGGTTTGTAATATTGATTTGGGGATAGATTTTCCAAGCATAACCAAAGAGAAAAATGTTGTAAAACATTAAGATCTGATTGGATAATTATTTGTAATCATCCTAATCACCTGAATGGCAATTAATTAATAAAAGTAAATCCTAAAAAAAAAGTATAGACTTATTTTTAACATACATAATGAGTCCACAGATAATAATCTTAATTCAAATTTTTCTCAATAAGATAATAGTAATCTAAGTGGAAAAGGAACAATGATTATACATTTCCTATTTACAACACTAGAAATGTAAATTATCAACATATCCAACAGTGTCACAGTCGCTTGACCTTTTAGGAATTCATCATACTCTCCATAATGAGCAACATATAAAATGTTGGTGACACTCCTTTTTTCTCCTTAATACTCTTGAATCTACAGGTGCTTCTTAATACTTCCCTTTTTTTCATAATTACTTTCTGTAGATTCATTTTCCTCGGTTAAGACATCAAGTATATTTTCTTGACACTTTTTCATAGGTCACCCCAATCTCTTCATTAGCATCATTGATGAATTCCATGTATATAATGATAATAAGTTATCAATGAGGTTTCCCTTCAGCCCTGTACATTATTAAAGTTAACTCCTGTGTTTAGCAATAAGCCAGGAAATATCCATGACATTTTGGTCATGTTAAACAGAAAGAAGGAAACAAAATTTGAACCCTCTCTTTCAGTGTTCAAATATAAGATATGGAGAAGCCAGCAAATAATTGGAAGGACTCGACCCATGGTTAGGCATAGTGAGGATTTTGTGTTCCCTGAAGAGTAGTTGAGGTTGCTTAATCATTTGGAGGAAGGAGCATATCTTAAAGGGAAGCAAGAGGGTTAGACCCTGGTCCTTGAGAAGTGGCTCCGTGCCCTGACCACACCACTGGCCTGTGTGCTTGAAATACTGAGTAAAATGGAAGGCATCCATGCCCCACAAACTTTCATGTAGGACGATGTAGGAATCTAGAACCCCCCTCTCACCCCTGCCACACTCATACATCTTGACATGGGCAGAATTAATGAGAAGAAAAGGCTAGGGAAATTAACACTATGATCACTACCACACACACACATACCAGAAGGCTCAGATTAAGTATTTGACAATATTAAGTGTCAACAAGGATGTGCAGTCATGGGAATTATACACTGTGGGACTGTCAATGGTTATTAACTTTGTGGGGAAAACAGCAATATCTGGTAAAGTTGAAGATACTAAACATACCCTCTCTTGTAACATTTCCACTCCTTGGTTTATACACTACATAAATGCATGTTAACTATAACCAGGAGACATATACAAGAATGTCACAACATAATTTTTTTTGTAACTACCAAAAATGGAACCAACTCAAATGTCTACCAACAATAGACGAGATTAACAAACGGTATATTAATAGAATGGGATAATTTAGAAGACTGACCATGAATCTTAAGTACTTTATACTGAGTGAGAGGAGCCAGACGCAACAGAATACATACTGAATTTCTCTAATTATACAGGGGAAAAAACAGGCAAAATTAGGTTATACTTTAGGCACGTAAAAATATGTCATAAATGCATAAAGACGAAGGAAGAAAGTGCTCCCAATAATTACAAGGATGTTGGTCACCGCTGGGGGGAAGGAGTTGTTTAGCATCAGTAGGGACATGCAGAGGAATTCTGGGAGTTGGTAGTGCTGTATTTCTTTATCTGTTTAGGAGTCAGGTGTTTACTGAATAATAACTCTTTTACATTGTATCTATATTTTGTATTTGTATGTTTCACAATAAAAATGCAATAGAGGAAAGGCGTGAGAAAGGAAACATTTTTCTACTCATCAATGTCTTAAGGTAATTTTTTAAAATGTAAATGCCCAGCTCAGTCTCACCTCTGGGTCCATAAATTACAATCTGATTGCCTCAGTGTTTCAAAGTAAATTGGACTGCATACTTTCCAGGATTATTTTGACAGAGTTTAATTTAAGTTTGTTTAGGCTCTTTTCTCTGCTGGTCTCAGAACAGAAATCAAACAGAGCAAAGCTAATATTTATTACTCATTGTCTTTTGGAAAAGAAAGAAAAAGATTCTTGAGTTTATTAATATTATCCATAACAGAAATTTGAATGTGAACGCATATTTTGGTTTGTATTTGAAGAGGAGTATCTCTTTTCACAGTTATGAAAGAACATAGACTGATGAAGTACATTACTTCCCATTGTTCAACCTCTGGGTGTCTTCTTAGGTATAGATTGACTTCCTGTGTTCCTTTATGTTCTTTTCTTTAAATTCCAGTAATTCAATCACTTTGCTCTCCCTGATCGCTGGCACATCACTAACTGGAGGCACAAGCTTTCTCTTAGCCCAAGGTGACTGTATAATCTCTCCACCTCCATGTTCCTCATTGGCACCACAATAAGCTAACTGATACAAAACCCTTGGTTTCCCCAGCTTATATTTTTGCTTATTTCAGGATAATTTTCTTATTCTACCTACCACTGACATTGTGTTGTCTTGTTTTCAAGAACAACGTTTAACGAAAGGAACTCTTTTCAAACAAAACACGAAATCTAGTTAGAACAGTGTGATTCTCTTTATTTCATGTAGGAAATCTACATCTATAAGACTTGTCAGAGATGGCTACCTTCTTGTGCACCCATAACCCTATTAAGCATTTTCATCTTATCACTTAGAAAATTTATAAGAAGTTCAGAGGAAACTCAATTATTCCTGTAAAATGAATTTATATAGGAATGTCTGGGAGTGCCAGAAAGTTGAAGAGAATGACTTCACCTGGTAAACAAACTAAAGTCCTTGAGGGAAAGAAGACAGCTCTTATTATTTCATACCTTGTGAACAACCTCTTGATAGCTAGCGCCTGTGGCTCTGACTGACCCCCAAAGGTGTCCAGTTTTTCCCTCCAATGCCAAAAGTTGGAAGCAAAAAACTTGAAGATACTCTAATGCATAGATGTGTAACTCATTGCATAAACTCTGTAATCTTGAAGGATATTCAAATTTAACCAAGTAGAGAAAAAGATTTCTCTGTCTCACGCATCCTGAGGTCATGATCATCAAGTGGAATGTCTGAGGCCTGGTCCCTCGATTAGCCAAATGGCCCATGTGCATCAACTGTGGTTGGTGGTGTTGACTTGAAGATCTCCCTTCAACAGCAGTAAACACATAGAAGATGTAATAGGCATAGAGAAGGAGATGCTTTGTGAGGTTACAGTGAGAGCTCTCCACTTCAGATGAGAGCAGTGAACCCAGCACATCATGGGGAATGACACCTGTGTAACTGCTTCTGTGTTTTCTCTTTTTTAACAGACTATTTTTAGAGCAGTTTTAGGTTCACAGCAAAATTGAACAGAAAGTACGGAGTTCCCATAGTCACCCTGCCTCCACGCATGCACAACCTCTCCCACTATCAACATCTGACAGGAGCGTGATACGTTTGTTATGATGAACCTACATTAACACATCATTATCACCCAAAGTCCATAGTTTACATTTGGGTTCACTCTTGGTGTTGTACATTCTATGAGTTTTTACGAATGTATAATTATATGTGCCCACCATTGTAGTATCATATAGAATACTTTCACTGTCATAGAAATTCTCTGTGATTCACCTATTCATCCCTCCCACTTCCTTACCCCTGGCAACCACTGATCTTTTTACCATCTCCCTAGTTTTGCCTTTTCCAGAATGTCATATAGTTGGAATCATCCAGTAGGTAGCCTTTTCTGATTAGCTTCTTTGACTTAGTAATATGTGTTTAAGATTCCTCCATGCCCTTTAATGTCTTGGTAGCTCATTTCTTTTTAGCACTGACTAATAGCCCATTGTCTGGTTGTGGCATAGTTTATCCATTCACCTACTGAAGGACATCATTGTTTCCAAGTTTCGGCAAGTATTCGTAAAGCTGCTATAAACATTCATGTGCAAGTTTTTGTGTGGACATAAGTTTTTAACTCATTTTGGCAAATACCAAGGAACATGATGGCTGGATTGCATGGTAAGAATATGTTTAGTTTTGTAAGAAACTGTCAAACTGCCTTCCATAGTAGCTCTACCATTTTGCATTTCCACCAGCAATGTATGATAGTTCTGTTGCTTCACATCTTAGCCAATATTTGGTGTTGTCAGTGTTTGGGCTTTTGGCCATTCTAATAGGTGTGTAGTGGTATCTCGTTGTTTTAATTTGCAATTCCATTATGACATGTGATGTTGAACATTTTTTCATATGCTTATTAGCTATGTGTATAACTTCTTTGATGAGGTGTCTGTTTAGGTCTTTTGCCCATTTTTAAATCAGGTTGTTTGTCTTCTTCATTGAATTTTAAGTGTTCTTTGTATATTTTGGATGACAGTCCTTTATCAGATATATCTTTTGCAAATGTTTTCTCACAGTCTGTGGCTTGTCTTCTCATTCTCTTGACAGTGTCGTTCACAGAGAAGTTTTTAATTTTAATGAAATCCGTTTAACAATTATTTCTTTCATGGATTTGTTGTATCTAAAATGTCATCATCAGGGCTGGACCCGTGGCTTAGCGGTTAAGTGTGCGCGCTCCGCTGCTGGTGGCCTGGGTTCAGATCCCAGGCGCGCACCGATGCACCGCTTCTCCCGCAATGCTGAGGCCGCGTCCCACATACAGCAACTAGAAGGATGTGCAGCTATGACACACAACTATCTACTGGGGCTTTGGGGGAAAAATAAATAAATAAATAAATAAATAAATAAATAAATAAATAAAATGTCATCATCATACCTAATGTCATCTAGATTTTCTTCTGTGTTTTCTTATAGGTGTTTTATAATTTTGCATTTTACATTTAGGTCTATGATCCATTTTAAGTTAATTTTTGTGATGAGTGTAAGGTTTGTATCTAGATTCATGTTTTTGCCTTTAGATGTCCAGTTGTTCCAGCACCGTTTGTTGAAAAAGTTATCTTTTCTCCATTGAATTGCCTTTGCTCCTTTGTCAAAGATCAGTTGACTATGTTTGTGTGAGTCTATTTCTGGGCTCCCTAGTCTGTTCCATTGATCTATTTACCTATTCATTCACCAATACCACACCATCTTGATTACTGTAGCTTTATGGAAAGTCTTGAAGTCCAGTAGTGTCAGTCCCCTGACTTGTTCTCCTTCGATATTGTGTTGAGTGTCCTCGGTCTTTGGCCTCTCCATATAAACTTTAGTATCAGCTTGTCGATATCCACAAAATAACTTGCAGGGATTTTGTTGTTTAACGTTTTTATCATGAAAGAGTATGAATTTTGTCAAGTATTTTTTCTGATCAATTGAGATTATCATGGGTTTTTTCCCAGCTATAATCCTGTTTTTATACAGGAGTCCTGTTGATGTAGTGGAATTGTAGGGGTGGTGAAGCATTTTAGACTAGTATAACTAGGTCTTAGTCTTTTAGTTTGTCTGTTACCCTGGGCTGTGACCTTCACAAGTTCTTTTCAGGTCCTCCCCTCCCCTGACCAGCTTTAGGTGACACAGGAGGGCTAGAGGGGGCTGGGTATTTCCCTTCCTCCACGTTGGTTAGCCTCTGCTAAGTTAGTCTCCCTTGAGGACAGGTGGACAACAGAATATCTGGAAATATCTCAAAATGGTTACTTTCCCCTCCCCCTACCAGAAACATGAGGGGATTTTTCTCTGATCTTCACTCTGAGAAATTGGTGGTGCTCTTGGAGGTAAAACTCAAGAAAGTGTGGGCGCCCCAAGGAGTTTTTAACTCTCAAGCTAGTCCATACTCAGTTTCCAGCAGTTCATCAATTCCTACCAGTTCCTGGCTCTAGCAGCTTCTACAGGTAATCTACAACTCTCTTTGCCTGTCTCTCCGGTTTTCAGACCATAGATTTGCCCTGGTACATAACTCAATTCTCTAGGGGATATAAGAAGAGTTGTTAATTTTCAGTTTGTTTAGCTTTTTTCTTGCTGTGAGGACAAGAGTGATGACTTATAAGCTCTTTACATTTTGAAGCAGAAAGCAGAAGTCCTCCTGATTTTGTAACAGTGGCTTCTTTGATGTGTAATGTGCATACGTAAAAGCACATATAGCCTAAGTGTACTGCTGCATGAATTTTCAGAAACTGAACACACCTATTCATTTAACTAGTACCCAGATCAAGAAACAGGACATTACTAGAATCCCAAATTATCTCTTCTATTCTCTTTCTCACTCACCAAGGATGATCACTACCCAAATTTCTAACAGCAAAGATAGATTTGGCAATCTTCTTAATTTATATTAATGGAATCATGCAGTATATACTCTTTTGTGTCTGAATTCTCTTGCTCAACACTCTCTGTGTGATTCACCCATTGCATGTAGTTCTAGATTATTCATTTCTGCGTCATATTGCCACAATTATTTTTCCTCATCTAAACATGCCACATTTACTTTTCCATTTCTATCGGAGGGACAGAGAGACAGTAGGAGAGAGAAAATAAGTCAGGAATGAAAATTGGGTCACTATGAATCCTGCAGACATTAAAAATAAAAGAATTTTATACAGAATTTATACCATTAAATTTCAAAATTTAAGTGAAACAGACAAATTCATAGTAACATACAACAAACCAACTTTGCCAGTGGGAAAAATAGGCAATCTGAAGAGTCAGATCTAGTAAAGAAACTAAATCCATTTTTGTAAACCCTTCCAATAGATGACTCAGGCTCAAGTGGCTTCTTTGTTGTATTCCACCAATGATTTAAGGGAAAAAAATCCTAAGAATCTTATACAAAGTCTTCAGAGAACTGATAAAGGTTGGAACACCTTCCAATTTATTTTATGAAGTAAGCAAACATGGATACTGAAACTTTACAAGGACATTCAAGAGAAAGGAAATCTATAGGTTACTCTCACTCATGAACATGTATGTAAAAACACAAGAAAATAATAATAAATTAAATCCTGCAATATTTGAAAAGGATAATGTATCATGACTGAATTGAGATTATTCCCAGAATGTGAGTAGTTCTAACATTTGACAATCAATGTAATTTAGCATATTAAGAGAATGAAGGAGAATCATTATATATTATCACCTCAATAGATAGAGAAAAGGCATTTCATAGAATTCATCCATTTAGCAAAGACAGAAAGAAGGGAACTTCCTCAGTCAAATGAAGGTATCTATAAAATTACTAGAGAAAACAGCCTTCTTACTGGTGAAATGGTGAAACCCTTCTCTTGGAGTCTAAGAATGAGACAAAGTTACTTGCTATCATGCTGTCTATTTAATATTGTACTTGAGATTCTAACCAATTCAGTAAGGCAATAAATAAAAGGTATAGTGATTTGAAAGGAAAAAAAGTGTCATTATTTACAGATAAGATTGTGTTCATAGAAAATCCTAAAGAATCTATAAATTATCAATTAATTCATTTTTTCTTAATCTTTTTCCATTATTCCCCCAGAAGCCTTTTTAGATATTTTCCCCCTAATTCTCACCCCTCCCCCATAAAATTTGAATAGTACAGATATATATCTGTTTATGTACTGTGGTCCTTTGGAGGGCCACAAACCATCTTTTCTTTTTTTTTTAACCCCACAAGAAGCAATTTTTGTCCCTGTAGGGATGTCCTCACCCTATTGAGAAGGCATGAAATAACTACTAGACAAGATTGCTTGATATTCTTCTAAAAGTAAAGAAGCAACTTTTTGCCTGAGTGCAGGTCCCAGGTGGTGCCACACAGGACGGCTAAAAATCAGCAGTTACAATGGCTTGAAGAACTAGAGGCCGTCCTTCTTCAGAAGGACTACAGCAGCTGGAAGAAAGGTGGCTGGGGATGGGAAAGGGAGAATTCCACAAAGGAGAGAGTTGGGGTAGGGGCAAATTCTTTGTATAAACTCTATCCACATCTTTGGGTGACTCCTGAACTCTGCATGTGTGGGGCAGACCCTAGGCAGCCCAGCTAAAGCTAAAGAACTGAACAGAGATTTCAGCTTCTTCTTTTTTTGTTTTTTGTTTTTTTTTTTTGTGAGGAAGATCAGCCCTGAACTAACATCCATGCCAATCCTCCTCTTTTTGCTGAGGAAGACTGGCCCTGGGCTAACATCCGTGCCCATCTTCCTCCACTTTATGTGGGACGCCGCCACAGCATGGCCTGACAAGTGGTGCATCGGTGCACGCCCAGGATCCGAACCTGGGCCCCCAGCAGTGGAGCACGCGCTCTTCACGGGGCCGCCCCCGGTGAGTGTCTATTCTTGTCAGAATCCATTTATAGCCTCCCAGGGCTACCAGCAGCCCTCTGATGTAGTCCACGTGCTACATCTGTGTGTGGGGCCTTCCCCCCAAGTAATCAATCCTAGCTTGTTCTTCAGTTTCTGATATTATCATGTCATCCGTGTAGTGTATTGTTACACTCGGGACCTGCATCAAGTTTAGTCCTTTCTAACCAAATTATAACAGTCAGCTGGTGAATTCAAATAACTCTGTGGCAATACAGTAAATATAAATTGGGATCCTCCCCACGTGAAGGCAGACTGTGAGTTTACTCTTTTCCAAGATCGAGATCAAGAAAATAGCATTAGCGGGCAGGCCCCGTGGCTTAGGGGTTAAGTGCGCGCGCTCCGCTGCTGGCGGCCCTGGGTTCCATCCGGGCGCACACCGATGCACCGCTTCTCCGGCCATGCTGAGGCCGCGGCCCACATACAGCAACTAGAAGGATGTGCAACTGTGACATACAACTATCTACTGGGGCTTTGGGGGAAAAAATAAATAAATAAAATTAAAAAAAGAAAATAGCATTTGCGAGATCAACCACTGAGTACCGGTCTCCTTTAGCTTGCTGTATTATTCACACTGTCACATCATATCAGGGACTGGTGATGCTGTAGGTAGTACCACTTCATTCAAGCCTCAGTAATCTACTGTTAGTCTATGTGAGCTGTCCCCACTTTTCACAGGCCACACAGAGATGTTCTACTGAGTATTTATTGGTACTAGTACTCCAGCTTCTAACATGTTATTAATTAGAGTGGTAATCTCTTGTATCCACCAGGTATTCTATACTGTTTCAAATTAACGACCTGTGTGGGCTTGGTCAATTCTGTAGATTCCTATTTAGCGTGTCCAGTTAACATTGGCTGGAAGGCAAACTTACATGCCTTCAGTTTTACTATACTAGGTAGAGGAAATGTTCCCCGGTGAGGCATAATATCCTTCCCAATTATACATTCAGGTATAGGAGATGCAACGACTTCTACATAAAGTCTGTTCAGATATTCCAGTTTCCATCAAAACTTTCACCTTGATCCTATCAACCATTGCATCCCCATATCCTCCCAGTCTAACTGTAGCCCCTGTTAGGGCTTCACTAACAGGTTTAGAATGACACTGCATTGGGCTTCAATGTCAAGGAACCTCAGAAGAGTTTCCTTTCCATCCCTGGCCATTTTACCTGTACATGTGCATATGACCTTGGTTCCCCAGCTTGGTTCCGCATCCTGATTAATTTGCTGGACCATCGCCCCCACTGATCTGAGGTCAGGTTTCTCACTGTTATCTTTGCCTTCTAGCCTTTTAAATTCCTTCAAACCAGTATAGATAGAGCAGATTTGTTTAGGGCCTGTCAATGTTAGGGGATCGGCAAGGGCTCCCATTGGTCCCCCCAACCACTCATAGTGCTGCAGAAGACCTTTGTTTTGACCTCATCAGTGTTCGCTTTATTCATCCCATTTCTTAATAACCGTTTAAAGATTTTCCACCCTTCTGGGACAAGTCCTTTGACAGACTTTATCTTTTCCCATTCTCTTGTGAATCACTCAAATTATCTTTAGCATCCGTAAGACCCATAGGGGGAAGCTGAGACAAATCTGATACACCTTCCCGGACCATCGTGTGATTTTGCAGCAGTAAAGTTACATGGACTGCCCGTCCAAAAGGGACCCCCTAAATCACAGCATTTGCCATGCCCTGGGTAAGTTCATGAACATCTGATCATCATAAAGCCAACTCAACGTGTCTTGATTATGCAGCTTAGCAGCCACGTCACCTGGAGAGTTTTACTTGGCATTTAAAGGGGGGGAAGGACAGTCCCCCATCCAAGAGTACATAAACTGAACAGCGCTTTTATCCAGCTCACCCGGCTGCCTGTCCCCTCAGGAACAGTCTGCTATGTGTCTGGATCATATACAGCCATCTGTGATTGTTCAGTATTAAGCCATGGATCCTGCATCAACACAAACGTAGTCCTCCCTTCTGCAACATTCAAAACTAAAGAGATTGCTCCTAACTTAGTCACTCTCACAGTCCATTTTAGTAAAGATTCTTCAGGAAGCTGATGATATTTACAAAGTGAGACAATTCTTTCATGCTATATTTCTTGGTTTCAGTAGTTTCCTGGTTTTGTCCTCTCCTCCACCACCTAGACTACCTTCTTGGTGATCAGAGGTCATAGAGGTGCAGTTTGTTGTTCCAGTGTAATTGTTCCCTTTGGTAATAGCTCTGAGGCTGGTGGCCATGGCTCAGACCCGCCAAAATCTGACCTTGGTGCAGTGCCAGGACCCACCCACAGACTCCCTTTTACTTTCGTTTTAGCTATTACAGATAATATTATTTTACATCTCCTTGTGTATCTAGCCAACTCCTTGGGAGTTGGGTCTATCATTTCTAAATTCCATTGGTAACTTTTACTTCAGTAATCGATCGCAGTGCAGCTACTGTCTCACACCATGGATGACTCAGTAGCCAACCAGGCATCAAAGGTTTAAATGATGCTTTTGCTATGTTTCAGTGAGTCAGGGTCGTTCTAGCAAATCCCCCTTCCGGTGCCAATTGTGTCGAGCGTCCCCAAGTCTAGCCTCAGGTTCAATGATTCACTAGATGGATTCACAGGACTCAGAAAAGCTGTTATACTCACAGTTGTGGTTTATTACAGTGAAAGGATGCAAATTAAAATCAGGAAAGGGAAAGGTATCTGGGACAGAGTCCAGGAGAAACCACTTGCAAGCTTCTAGGTGTCCCATTTCAGTGGAGTCACACGGGGGTGTGCTTAATTCTCAAGCCACAATGTGTGGCAACACGTCTGAGGTATTGCCAACCAGGGAAGCTGACCCAAGCCTTGGTGTTCAGGGATTTTATTGGGGCTACATGCTGTGCCCACATGACTGACCTTAGCTACTCAGTCTACAGACCCACAGAGGTCCAAATGATACAGCTCAAGGTCTCAGGCGTACGGAAACACTTCTATCAGGCAGGGCATTCCAAGGGCTCAGAAATCATCTTCTAGAAGCCAGTCAAAGGCCAGTTCTTTCTTGGAATTTGCAGAATTTGAGCTGTCCAAACTTGCTGAGTTACCCCTTTACTCACAGAGGCATATGGTATTTAGCATGTTTATCGAGCTATTGAGTCTTAATGGTCATGCCTTACCTTGTTTGCTTTCTGCTTGTTTTGACTAATAGGAGTTTCCCACAGGAGGTTGTATTCACCCCACAGCACAGGGTTGTTCAACAACGTGTATGTATGCATTTCCTTACTGTCCCTTCCCGTGTAATAAGGTTCCAGTTCCAACCTGTTGCTTACTATAGAATGCCTCCTAGGAGAACTCGTATTTTTGTCCTTATCATTCATCTGAACTATAATGGTAAAGAAAATGTTTCATGGATTTTTCCTTTCAGGGGTTGGTGAGGTTCCGGGATGTGGCTGTAGACCTCTCTCAGGAAGAGTGGGAGTGCCCGGGTCCTGCTCAGAGGGACTTATACAGAGAGGTGATGTTGGAGAACTACAGGAACTTTGTATCATGGGTAAGGTCAGCTTCCCCCTGTAATTCAGAAAATACTCTCTCCATTGGGAATTCTAGGGCTGCATTAAATATCTAAATTTCTGTTCCCCATTTCAAAAAATTGGCTTGAGCTTTATTGTGGAATAACACGTCTTTTAGGCACATTCAGATTTCCAGTTTGTCACCAACTTTCACACCTTCCCCTTGCTCTTTATGTAATTGACTTTCCTTGTTGATTATCTAAAATTTAGGAAAACACATACCCTGCTATTTTTATGTTTGAAAGCTACATTCTAGGATTTTTGCATTTAATATTGCAGGAATTTTACAAGGAGAACTCTTGGTTGTGTCTTGAAGCTTCTTGTTTTTCTTACCAAAAAAGCTAGAGATAGAGTTCATGTATCTTTGAATTTAAGTAAGACCTTTCCCCGCTCAGTTGTCTTTTTGTTCTTTGTGATCCTTAGGTCAGTCTAATGTGACTATATTCCAACCTTTTCAACTTTTTTTTATCTAAAAGCTTTTCTGAGGTGCATTTTTTAAACTTTTTATTTTGAAATAATTTTGAGTTAGAACTAAGCACTAAGCAAGTGTCCATATACTCTTCAGTCAGTTTCCCCTAATGTTAACGATTTACATAAGCATAATACAATGATCTAAACCAGAAAATGAACTTCGATACAATATTATTAAATTACCTATATTCCTTATTCAAATGTTATCAGTTATCGTGGTAGTGTACTTGTACTGATCCAGGATCCTGCATTGCATGTAGTTGTCATGTCTCTGTAGTCCTCTTCAATCTTGGACATTTCCTTTCTCTTTAATGACCTAATACTTTGAACTATGCTGGCTAGCTATTACATAGAATATTCCTGGATTTGGGTTTGTCTGATAATTTTTATGATTAGATTAAGGTTATAGATTTTTGGCAAGAATACCACAGAAGTGATGTTACACCCTTTTCAGTGCATCGTATCAGGAGATAAATGATGTCCATATATCTTATTACTGGTGATGCTAACTTTGATCAGTTGGTGAAAGTGGTGTCCTCCTGGGTCCTGCATTGTAAAGCTACTAGCTTTACGTTTGCAATCAATAAGTAGCTTGTTGTGAAGGACTTTGAGACTCTGCAACTGTCCTCTTTCTCATGGTAACTTCCCCCCTTATTTTAGCTTCCATGATTGCTTCATGCAACAGTGATTACTCTGGTGTTTGCCAAATGGTGATTTTCTGTTTCCATCATTCTTCTGATGAACAGTTTGACCTGAATTTGCTTAGATTAAATCAATTCTAAATCAAAATATTTTTTTGGTTTTTAAGTTTATTTTTAATATCCTATTTCTTTGAACAGGACTTGCCATTTCTAAGCCAGCAGTGATTTCCCTGTTGGAAGCAGGGAAAGAACCCTGGGTGGTCGAGAAAGCAGGATGGTGTCCAGGTGAGTCAGAGTGTTGGGGAGCAATAGGAATGCATTGCAGGGAAGCCACAACTGGTCAGAGTAGTGGAGTCTTTTGTTTGAGATATCATATGGAAAGTTTCCCTCAAAGGCCCAAGACCTTGGGCGAGAAAGTCTGGGAAATGAGGAGAATATCAGATCTTTACAAAGAACTTATTTTTTATAGCAGATATATCAAGACATAATTGACATATAATGAACTGGTTATATTAAAGAGTACAATTTGATAAATTTTGATTGTATATTTGTGAAACCATGACCATAATCAAGATTATAAACATATCGATTACTCCCATTGCCTCTGATTTAAGGGAAAAAGGCTTCAGTATTTCACTATTGAATATGATGTTTTTTATAGATTTTTGATGCCCATTACTTGCGAAAGTAAGTTCCCTTCTATTCTTAGCTTGGTAAGAATTTTTTTGATGACTCTGTGTTGAATTTTGTCTAAAGTATTTTCTGCCTTCATCCAAGTGATCATTATCATTTTGCTTTTTTAATCTGTTAATGTGTTGAATTACATTAATTGATATTCAAATGTTAATCCAAATTGTTTCCATGGGATAAACTCCACTAGGTCATGTTGTACTGTGCATTTTATATATAGTATTGGATTCTATTTGTTACTATTTAAAGAAGATTTTTGCACTAATATTCATGAGGGAAATCTGTAGTTTTCTAATAACGCCTTTTTCTGCTTTTAGTAGCAGGGTCATATCGGGCTCCTGCAACGATTTGGGTGCTTTTACTATATTCCAAAAGATTTTGTGCATTATTGGTATTATTTCTTCCTTGATTAATTGGTAGAATTCATCAGTAAAGTCATTTGGGCCGTGTTTGTCCTTAAGGTAACACTTTTACTATAAATTCAATTTCTGTGGTAGCTACACAGCTATTCATGTTGTGTATTTCTTCTTGAGTGATCTTTGATAGTTTCTGTCTTTGAAGAAATGTATCTATTTCATCTAACATGTTGTATGAGAAGGGCATGAGAAGGTTCATATTATTTTCTTATTTAACATTTACTCATTTAATTTGTTATCTTTTAATTTATGTAGGATTTGTAATTAGAAACCCTCTGTTATTCCTGATATTTGTGTTTCTTTTCTTTTTTTTTCCCCTTGGTCACTTTTGCTAAGGGTTTATCAAGCTTGCTGATCTTTTCAATGAACCAGCTTTTGGCTCTGTTAATTTTCTCTACTATCTGTTAGTTTTCTAATTCATTGATTTCTTCTTTTATCCTTATTATTTCTTTCCTTCTACTGACTATGGGTTTACTTTGCTCTTCTTTTTCTGTTGTCTTACAATAGAACCTTAGGTTGTTTATTTTACACCTTTCTTCTTTTCTAATATAAACACTTAAACTATAGATTTCCCTCTAAGTACTACCTTAACTACATAACACACATTTTGATATGCCATGTTTTCATTATTGTTCATTTCTAAATATTTTATAATTTCCTGTGTGTTGTGTTTATTTTCCAAATATTGGGGTTGTCCTAGATATTTTAATGATTTTAAATTTAATTCCATTGTAGTCAAAGGTTATAGTCTGCATGGTTTCAATCCTTTTTAGTGTATTAAGACTTTTATTTAAAGACCATAAGGTCAGCATATGGTCTATTTTGAATGTATGTGTGTACTTGAACAGAATGTACGTTCTGCAGTTTTTGACCTTGTGTTTTATAAATATCAACTACTTGAAGGTGGTGAGTGAGCATTGTTATTTATATCCTCGATTTCCTTACTGATTTTTTGTTCCTTTGTTCTGTTTGTTCTATCAGTTATTGAGAGATAATTGTTAAATCTCCAACTATGATTATAGAGTTGTCTATTTCTCGTTTTAATTATGTCAATTTTTGTTTCATATAATTTGTGGTTCTGTTATTATGTGCCTACACATTTCTGATTGTTAAGTCTTCCTGATGAATTAACCCTTTTATCATTATGATAAAATTATCTTTGCTAATATAGATTGCCCTGAAGTCTGTTTTATCTGATATTAATATAGCCGTTACAACCATTTTTTTGCCAAATTGAATGCCAACATTTAAAATTGATCTCAGCTATTTACTTCTTTAGAGCATTATTTTCTGACTCTGCTTCTAAATGTAGAAGTTTCATTTCTCCTAAAACAGGAAAATATGATGATTATTTTCTTCCAGATTTGCTGTCCATGTGTGAGAGGAAGGAATTATCTCTAAAGAGTGGCATTTTTGGAAAGGAATCATTAAAGTGGAAAATAATAGAAAAAGTCAGAGGTCAAGGCTTTGAGGAATCTTGTTTTGGAGATGATTGGAAATACAAGGGATTCTTTGAGAGAGAACAGGAAAGTAAAGAGGAATATTTCAGGCATGTGACAGTCCCATATGAAAAAATATCAACATTAATCCAGGCTACATCCCTTGTTCTAAATCAGATAATTCATACTGGAAAGAAACTCTATGAGTGTGAGAAATGTGAAGACCTTGCTCAACAGGTGAGAATTCACGGTGGTGACAAACTTGATGAAATATGTGGGACTGCCTTTATATTTTACACAAATGATATCAAACAGCGAATTCTTACTGGAAAGAAATGGGATGAATTTAAGGAATATGGCAGAGACTTTGCTTATGGCTCCCAGCTGACTCAATATCAAATAAATCATATTAATAAGAAACCCTATGAATGTCAGATATGTGGAAAGACCTTTAGAAATCATGCCCACCTCACTCAGCATAATCGAATTCACACTGGTGAGAAACCATATGAATGCAAAGAATGGGAAAGCTTTTTTCCGTTGTTCAGCATTGATTCAACACAAGAGAACTCATACCAAGGAGAAATCCTATGAATGTCAGGAATGTAGGAAGATCTTTAGGAGGAGTGCACATCTTACTCGACATCAAAGAATTCACACTGGTGAGAAACCCTATAAATGTGAGCAGTGTTGGAAGGCCTTTGCTTCTGTTTCTGACTTTAATAGACATCAGAAAATTCACACTGGTGAGAAACCTTATGAATGTAAAGAATGTGGGAAGGCATTTAATAGTCACTCAACTCTTAATCAACACCAGAAAATTCACACTGGGGAGAAACCCTTTGAATGTCAAGAATGTAGGAAGGCCTTTAGGCAGAGGGCACATCTTACTCAACATCAAAGAATTCCTAGTGATGAGAGACCCTATGAATGTAAGAAATGTGGGAACGCTTTCATTTGTCTTTCATGGGTGAAGAGGCACCAGAGAATTGTAGGGGGAAGAGGGAGAATCTCCCTCTGCCCTTTCCCTTAAGGTTCTTATGGCTGGCCAAATAATTAACAAGACAGGTTAGCAGGAGAAAATAATACCAAGTTTAATAATATGTATACATGGGAGAAACTCAGAAATGAGCAACTCGTCCCTCTGTCTAAGCTGCTTGCTTAAGTATTGCAGCTAAAGGCGAGGAGCGTGTTGGGGGTGGGTACTGGCCTGGGACTTCAGAGGGCAGGAGGACAATTCTTTTCGGGGTCATCTATAGATAATGTGGTCAGGGAGAGACAGAGTTTTTTTGATAAAAGAGGCTTGGTGCCCCTCCCATTGTAACATCTATTTTACATTATCTTTATAGCCATCATGATAGAAGATCTGTTCCAGGAAGGAGCCACCATGTCAAATTCTTTAGGCAGTTAGTGGGGGAGGTCAAATGTCCTTCAGAGAAAACAATCAAGGTAAAGAGATATATTTCAGGGTGGCCAAATCTTGATCTCCCATAGTCCCACCTTTGAAACTCAAAGTTTCAGTCCTTTTGAAACTAAAGAAGTTTCATAGTCCAGATGCTGAGTTGGTAGATTGTTTCATCTCACTGAACACATTTCTTAGTCCTGATAATAGATCAGTTCAATTAAGTTCCTTTTGGAAGGTGGTGATGCAGGTGGGCTCTCAAGGTTACGCCTATATTATGGAAGCAAGCAATCAAGTATTTAATAGAAGCATTTCTATGTAAACAAAAGAAAAACAAGGTTAATGGTTGGAGCAAGTTGTAAAGCAGTTTTTGAGTTCAGAGGACAGCCAGTGAAGAAGAATTTTAGATGTCAGCGTCAAAGCATCTTTTGCAGTTTAAAATGTCTCTGATGATGTCATCAAGTAATCTCTTAAGTTTGTATCAAGTCCATCAGCTTCAGTTTGTAAGGCTTCAGGAAAAAGGGCAGGTTCAGTTTTCAGTGATTTCAAATGAAAATGACGTTAGTTTGGACGTCTGTAGCCAGATATTTCAGGAGACTAGAAGAAATCAGGATCCAGTCCAGTAAATAGATACAAAAGAAAAACCTCAAAAGACAATTAACAAAACTAGGCTCTAATATCCGCAAATGTATACTATGGTTTTTACTGAAATATAATTTTTCTCTCTAAAATCACCCTCATTTTTATTAAGATAGCAAAATTAAAACTAACTAGTTTGCAAAATAAGTCTAGTTCCAGTAGAGTTGGCACAATTACTTACATAAGTACAGCAAGAATAGCAATTAATCATATAAGCTCTTTTAAATCTGCTTTGCTGAAACTTTTTATAAGGAATCTCAGATTGAACTTCAAAGGCCTCTTGAGGCCAGGAAAGCCAAGCCAAGGATTTTGTCATCAGACTTTGCCTGCAATACCTACAGATTTGGGTGAATTCCTCTCTTCTGAGGTTCCCCCAAAATATTTCGAGGTTCCTTGTACCTGCCAGATAAGTGACATTCTTTACTTATCCTGGTAAGTGCTGCTTGGAACATAAGGTACCAGGCCAATATTTCCACGTGGCTTTATTCCATAAAGTCAAATCTTCATTCCTCAAAAGCTGTAGGGTTATATCACAAATATGATGTTCCAGTTACAACCTTGGTAACATAACCAGTGTTTCCAATTGTGTCCTGTTATAAGGAGAACGGATTCTTATTGAACTTATACAAATAACTATATTGCCATGAAAACAACAATATTCACTTACTAAGAGTTTCCAAATTTGAGGGATCAGATAGAGAGAAAAAGATAAATATTTTAATTTTACTTACAAAAGTATCATTTACCAAATTGTTATGTCATAGCTAGCTCAGGAGAAAAGAGAAAAAGTTTTCCTTAAATCTGAAAAAACAAAACATTAAAAATTCAGCAATACCTCAAGTGAAAAATCATATAAATTATAATCATCCTTATCAGTTCATTCAGTCCTGTGTAATCCATTCTTGATCCCAATCTTTTGGTTAGCAGCTTCATGAAGTCATCAGTCTCTCTATCAGATTTCTGTAATTTCTTACCAAGTTCAGTTTTATGATCAGAAAGTTTGTCAGAAACCTGTGTTCCAGTGTAAATGTCAGAGTCCTTTCTATGAATTTTTCTGAAGTTGAAACATTTTGCAAAAGCATTAGAGCAAAGAAATAAGTCTGTAAACAACAAGACCTCAAAATGGCAATTGACAGAGAAATTTGGTTAATTTTGTGACATACAACACTTTAAAATAATAATAACCAGAATTATGATTGATAATCAGGACAGATCAGAACTTTAGTAATGTTATACAATTTTAAAACACTTATGTCAATAACATTTGCCCATATAATACCACCTAAGCAGACTTATCATCATTTGTCTGACAATGCTTTCATTGTAATTTAACATATTGAATCAGCCTAATAAGTTTAGTATCTTTCCCCTTATAGGAAGAGAGAAAATTTCTTTGAGAAGTTCCAGGGCCCTTTGAAAATTCTCAAAGAAAAAAGTAAAAAAAAAGACTTTATTTAAGATATGAATTTTGGTGGAGCTTGTCAAAAATATAAACAGTCAAAGCAAACAGAGCATAAACAGTCCAAAAAGCCTTAATAGAGAGACCTCAGTCTTTTGAACGTAGGAAATTATTTTAACAGTTTTTTTTTTTCCTGTCTTTTAGGTAGACTTACCCAAAGGTAAAGAAAAATCTTTTATAACCTCTTTGTCAAGTTCAAGAAAATTATCCTTTTAAGAGAAATAAGACCAAATTATAATTTTGCACCAGTTTACTTCTGCTATTAAAACTCATTTACTTAATTAAATTCATTTCAATCTTAGCCAACTTGACTATGCATAAAACTCCTTTTCCAGAATTCCCTCCACAAACCTTCTATAGCTTTCTTTTTACATTCAGAATTTGTCCCATGTCTTTCTTTTCCCTCCTAGTACTTGAGGACAAATTTATCTTTCTTAATCGACCAAAGAAAACATTTCCATTGTTTGTACCTTTATACATCTTACTTTCCTTGTACACAGACATATTTCTCTTAATTTTTTAAGAAAAATTCTTAATTCAATCACATATATTAATTAGAAATTTTAACCTTTAGAAACCTTAATTTCTAAGTAAAAACTAAGTAAACAATTATAAACTTCTTTTACATTAGTATCTTGTGGCTTGGAAAATTTATAAACACGTCATAACTTCTAGAAATATGTTACTTTATAGTACAATCTTTTAATAAAACACAAGACATGTTTACCAATAGACCCAAAACACTTTTTAGTTTTCCTGTAATGAAAAGCCAAATGTAGACAAATGTACATTTAGCAATCAATGACTAATATGTTATTTGCAAATGATCTACTCAGAGAATTTTTATCATAAAATGTAGCAAAACTCTCAAGTTTTAAGTCACCAAAAAGTGTTTGGAAGCTGTAACCACCATAACACATAATTATTGTTTAAAGTTCACCCAACATTCATCTTTTTCACAACTATTTAGTTACTTATTCCCAATAATTATTTAGATTGCCTACAAGACTTCATAAGACATTAGATAAAATTAGCCATCATTTAAATTACTATTTTTGTTAACCAGTTCTGTAATAGAAATAACATCAGTTTTTTTCTACAAAATTTCATGTAAATTTCATCACCTCTTATACCTTTAAACATAGTTATCATTAAGATTTTTATCAATAGGTTTTGGTCTTCTAATTTTGGACAAGGGAAGCATTCCCAGTCAGACATTTTAAAACATACTCAGGCAAAGTTGATGTAACCTCTTTATATAAAATTAGCTCAAACATTCCAACCTTTATAATCTTATCAACACTTACACTTTTACATGTTCTCAATTCAATTGTAACCTGAGTCAAGGTCTTAAGGCTAGTCAAATTTTTCTCTTCTTTTTTCTGGCCTTTTCTTAGGTACCAAATAAATAATTATGTGAGAGCTCTCAAAACATTTTTTTTTCCTAATTTAGAAGTTTTTCCAATTCAAAGGATCCGTCGTCTGGCCAATGACGAGTAGGATCTTCATTTGTATATTCATTCCAATAGTGACTCGAACCAATAAGCCTTTTTAAGGAAAGACCCGGAGGTAACTTTCCACGCTTAGAATAAATCTACCATGGACGCAAGAGGCGTCCCTGGTGAGGGCGCAGATGATGTAGCCCCCATGATCCAGAGAATTCACTCCCAAAGATATTCAGAGAAAGTAAAGACCTTCGTTGCACAGGTGGTAAGGATGGTGTCTCCGGTCTCCCACAATACTGTGGGACGCCTCCAGTCACAGACCCGCTAATCTGTGACACCAGGCAGGCGATACTGGAATGGGATTTTTCCAGCACTAACAAGCAAAGAAGGTTAAGATGACAAAAGCCCTTATGGACTGGGCCCTTTATGACAAACTCCCCTGAGAGCTTGGCACAGCCGGACAAAGAGACAGTTCGGAACCCCAGTCTACTCGACTGGCCACCAAGGTGCACCCCGGTAAATGCACCTTCCGTATGGTGGAGACCAAGGAGAATATTCTCACTGGTCACAAAGCCAAGTTTTCTCAGGACACAGAACAAGACAGAAGGAAAAACCTCATCCGTTTTTTTTTTTTTCTGTGCACAATGACAGCTTTAGCCACGCCTTAGGTCTCTTGGAGCCAGAATAATACCTAGAGGGGGAGGTGCCGCGGGGTTGGGGACTGTGTGCTTTACAGAGTACCTCGTCGTTGCACGGACATTTTCTTGCAGTTGGCGGGGGACCTGTGTCATCTACCCCATTCTGTGACCCAACTTATCCTGACACGGGAGTCTTCTGAAAGTGGCGAGCGCCCTAATGGCTCTTAACTGCTCAACCCGCGCCCACCAAATTTGCGGCCTTTTTGGCTTCCAAGATGCCCTCGGCAATGGCCTTCACTTCATGTATATAATAACCCACAGCAAAGTTTGTAGACGCCGGTCTGGTGAGACCTGCAAACTCACCAGTCTGTAGGGCCGGCCTGGACAGCAGGCTTATAGGTCCTATGCCTGCGTCCTACCCTATGGTATTTCTTTCTTATGACAAAAGACACAGACAAAAGAGAAAAACAGAGACTACTTCTGGGAGGAAAAGGGATCAAGATCAAAAACCAAGAGTACTCTACCAAATTTAAACCAAGAGTCACTAAAAGCCCAAGAAACTAGTTTCCCAAATATTTTCTCCTGTCAATCTAAATTTAGAAAAAGAAAAAAATTCTCACCATTTCCTTCCGCCGGACTCCGCAGATAGAGATTCCGGGAGGCTGACGTGGTAAGAAGTCTTACCTTTTGCTGGCTTTCGTCAGGCGTTCCCGTATCTCATCATCCGCAGTAGTCCAGGGAGAAGGCAGGTCTTCCAGCCAGAGAAGGCAACTTGCCAGCCAGTGTGGCTCCTGGCGACTACGCCAAAACTGTAGGGGGAAGAGGGAGAATCTCCCTCTGCCCTTTCCCTTAAGGTTCTTATGGCTGGCCAAATAATTAACAAGACAGGTTAGCAGGAGAAAATAATACCAAGTTTAATAACATGTATACATGGGAGAAACTCAGAAATGAGCAACTCGTCCCTCTGTCTAAGCTGCTTGCTTAAGTATTGCAGCTAAAGGCGAGGAGCGTGTTGGGGGTGGGTACTGGCCTGGGACTTCAGAGGGCAGGAGGACAATTCTTTTCGGGGTCATCTATAGATAATGTGGTCAGGGAGAGACAGAGTTTTTTTGATAAAAGAGGCTTGGTGCCCCTCCCATTGTAACATCTATTTTACATTATCTTTATAGCCATCATGATAGAAGATCTGTTCCAGGAAGGAGCCACCACGTCAAATTCTTTAGGCAGTTAGTGGGGGAGGTCAAATGTCCTTCAGAGAAAACAATCAAGGTAAAGAGATATATTTCAGGGTGGCCAAATCTTGATCTCCCATAGAATACACAGATGAGAAATCCTGTGTATTTGAATAATGTCTTTTATTTATTTAATAATCCTTATTTAACATCACCAAATTCATACTGGAGAGAAACCTTAGAAATATAAGAAAAGTGGGAAACATTTTCATCTGTCCCTTAGCTGTCCTTCTGTGTAACAGAATTTGTACTGGTGAGAAGCCTTATGAAGGTCAGTTATGTGTATAGACCTACTCACACTGTACTCAGCATTGATGATTCACAACATGTTTGGTGTAGGAGGCCCTTGACTTTTCAGTTTCCATTATGGAACAGCACACAGTTTGTAAAAGAAAAAACCCAGTGACTGTAAATTTCTTTTGCCTTATAACTCACAATTTATTGAGCATCAGACGATTTATACAGGAAAAATATGAATTCTGTTACCACTAAAACAAAGTTATATTTGATTATATTATAATGATAGAAAATACATGTGGAGAATAACTATGTTGACTTTCTGGATGTAAGAGAAGCTTTTACCTATAACATGAGTCTTATTCAGCATCAATTTAGTTTTGCCATTTGCCACCTGTGTTTTCTTACGAAGTGATTTGAACTGTGTGCTTCAGATTACTTATTTTTAACTTTCTGATAATGTCATTGTGAAGATTAAGTGAATTAATTCAGATAAAGACCTTTGGAATAGTTACTGGTGAATAAAATCTGTTCAGTAAAGATTAGCTTTATTTATTTATTTATTTATTTATTTATTTATTTATTTATTTATTTATTGAGGAAGATCAGCCCTGAGCTAACATCCATGCTAATCCTCTTTTTGCTGAGGAAAAGCGGATCTGAGCTAACATCTATTGCCGATCCTCCTCCTTTTTTTTTCCCCAAAGCCCCAGTAGATAGTTGTATGTCATAGTTGCACATCCTTCTAGTTGCTGTGTGTGGGACACGGCCTCAGCATGGCCAGAGAAGCAGTGCATCGGTGCATATTCATCTCATATGCAAAATATACTTATCCCTTCCCAAGGTCTCCCCAAATCTCTTCCTGTTAGAGTATTTGCTTGAAGTCCAGATCTCAGTATCTGAATCATGCAGGTACATATGAGACTCCTTAGGTGTAATTTCCTCAGTACACTATCTTGATTAGACTTCCTCTTGATCCAAAGACCTATGAACTGAAGAGATGTTACCCACCCCCACCCCCCACCCCGCCGACCCCTACTGATACCTAACACACCACGGTGGGCAGAGGATAACTCCTGTACAAAAAAAAGGGGAAAATGGGAGGCACAGGAGTTACTTGTTCATAGCAATTAGGAAATCTAGCTGTGCAAATGTTGGAAGTTTCTTGATTAGGAGTCAGTCCTACTCCTGCTCAGGAGGAACTCTCTGTGGCACTTGGCTCCATCTTCTGTACATTTAGTTCCACCTTCTGAGTCATCCATCTTTTTCTATGAAGGATGGCCTGTGTTTGCTACTGCAGTTTTCACAGCCTTCTTACTGCCAGTATAAGTTTTCCAGACAAAAGGCCTCTTTTCATTTTGTACAGTTTCTGTTCCTTTCAGGTCCAAGTTTCTACCAATACAATTCTCTTAAAACCTTGTGAATTTCCTGTAAATCTTTTGGGGATTTATTCCATTAGACAAAAGACACAGCCACAAATATTTTCAAGATAAATGCTTCCGGGCTATTTGGGCTATTGCTGAGACAGCAGAGGGACAGCAATCTTATGTTTCTTAGGAGATCTATTGTTTCACTGAATACTTCTCTAGGAAACCAGCTTGAATATTTTTGAGCTCTTAAAAAAGGGTTGTACAGTCACAGCTTCAACTTTATACCACATTTTCCTGGCAGTGCCCTCAGTTGATCTTTGCCTTGAAGTTGCATTTAATTTTCACATCATTTACCATGTGGAGATGCTGACTGTTTTTAAAGTCAAAACATCTACTTCCTTTTGTTTAATAGTCTCCTGTCACATTTTACTATAAGAAAAAGGTAATCAGGTTACACCTTCAACATTCTGCTTGGAAATCTTAGCTAGATCACTCAGTTCAAGAGGAACATTTTTTACATTACTACAAGCAACGGTGAATAGTTGAAGAAAATGTTAGCTAGCTGGAATACAGGAGCTAGCTCATTGCACCACTTGAGCAAAGTCTTACTTCTTTAATGGGGAGTGATAATACATCCTCGGAGCCTTCCCAAGCCAGGCTCTTTCCCAGGTAAGTGACACTTGAGAGAGTCTAGCCCTAGGTGGCAGGGACTGTGCCCTTCCTTTGAGAAACTAGGAAAAGTAGATGGTTCTAGTCTCTCTTGGATCTGCATCAACTTACACAGGGAAAAGGCCACAGGATGGCTTGGTGTTAATTTGTTATGAGAAAGCCTTCTACTCTCCTAAGGCCATTCTCCTTCCCCAGCTCTGCATTTCTCCAAGAGAAGTGCCTTAGGAGCAGGTAAGCATGGCTGCTGCTTACCTAGAAGCCTCATTCCCTGGAACATGGAATTTCCTTCTGAAATAGGAAATTCAACGTGCTTTTTTGTTTTCCAAGGGCTTTCTTGTTTGTCTCACTAACAAGTGCTTTCCTTCTTCACATGGATACTTCAGCCTGAATGATGGGGTCACGGGGTTCAGGAGTGGTGATGCCTGCCCAGTGCTTGTCTCACCCCTGCCTAGTGTTTATGGATTTATTTGGCAAGCCTTTCAACTTTCTGTGTTTACAGGGATTGTCTCCCTCCTAGAGGTAAATGTTAAGGCCTTTATTTTAGGTAGTATTTGTTTGGGAAGAATTAGGCCTAGCTGAAATGAGATAGTAGATAGATTTCATCTCCACAGAACTGATTCTGAAAACAAGGGAGGGTACGAGCTGTTTGTTTCACTCATTAGGTGACAAGGACGTTGCTTTGAGGGACTGTCATGCATGGCAGTTGAGTGTGTTTAGAGTCAGAATGGTTTGGGTTAAGGGGCAGGGTCTGATCTAGAACAATGTAGTAAGAACTATGTTTGTTTTAAGGTTTAACCACCTGAGTTTGTTTCAGGTCGAATTCCTCGGTGGATTACGGGAGACTGTAGAGCTTGGTGGTGAAGAGCCCAAACCCGGGTTTCATTCAGCCTGGCTCTGAGTCCTAGCTTACACATTACCATCTTTGGGTGCTTAGGCTATTGGTTTAAATCCTCTCTGCTATAGTTTTGTCATCTTTCTAATGGTGCTTATAAGGAAATGGTTTTAGTTATTAAATTAACTTAATTAAAATAAGTTAACACAATAAAAAATAAATAGTTTCTTCCAGACTTTGCTTGCTTTCACTAACATTGTCCTCAGTGGCTTACCAGGTTCTGCCTGCTCCCACATTTGAGGTTGCACTTGTGAATTCACGCTATTTCCAGGTATTTTTGTCAAAACACATCAAACTTCAAAATTCAGAGTGATGCATTTTACTTGATATATATTATATGACAATAAAGCTGATTTACAGATACAGGACAGGTACAAAAATAACTACAGTCAATGTTAACATACATAAAAGAGATTTCACTTTTGGCAGAAAATAGGAACTCATGTAAAAGTAGAAAGCTACAGGGGCTGGCCTGGCGGCATAGTGGTTAAGTTCACACACTCTGCTTCGGCAGCCCAGGGTTCACCAGTTCCAATCCCTGGATTGGACCTACATACTGCTCCTCAGCCATGCTGAGGAGGCATCCCACATAGAAGAACTAGAAGGACCTACAATCAGGATATACAACTATGTACTGGGGGCTTTGGGTAGAAAAAGAAAAAAAAGAGGAAGATTGGCAACAGATGTTAGCTCAGGGCCAATCTTCCTCAAAAAAAAAATAACCATGCTGAAAGGAATTATCTGTTAAAAAGAAAACTACTAGGCCAAATTAAAAAAAAAAGGTGAAGGTTGGCAACAGGTGTTAGCTAAGGGCCAATCTTCCTCACTAGAAAAAAGTAAAAAGCTACAAAGGGCATATCCATGAATTTAAAGTATGAAAGAAAGAACTGAAGAGACATGTTTAAGAACATAGTAGACACGGCTGAAGAATACGTTAACCAACTAAAATAGAATATAAGACGCAAAGTCCAGAATAAAATAGGAAAAATAGTACAGAAAAAGTACAAGCAAAAGGTATACAGTAATAAAGTCTAACGTATGTGGAATTGGAATCCTAGAGGAATAAAAGACGGAGAAACATCAGAGGCAATATTTGGAGATTCCAAAACGGAGAGCTGACCCCAACTAACACTTTTAAGAAGCTCTTAGAAGCCCAAGAAGGCTAGAGAAAAAGAAAACCACAACCAGGACCATAAGAGGCAATGGGATGATGGCCAAAGACAAAATTGTAGATTCTTTCTTTTTTTTTTTTTAAAGATTTTATTTACTTATTTTTCCCCCCAAAGCCCCAGTAGATAGTTGTATGTCATAGCTGCACATCCTTCTAGTTGCTGTATGTGGGATGCGGCCTCAGAATGGCTGGAGAAGCAGTGCCTCGGTGCGCACCCGGGATGCGAACCCGGGCCGCCAGCAGCGGAGCGTCCGCATTTAACCGCCAAGCCACGGGCCGGCCCTGTAGATTCTTGCAAAGGAAAAAATGAGGGGTTTTGAAGGAGAACCAATTGGATTGAGGACTGCCTCCTCAATCAAAAGAATGGAAGTGAGAAGAGCAAGTGGTTACAGGAAATAACTAACAGCTAAATCAGAATTCGCTGTCACTCAAGGTAAATGAGAACTTTCATTGTGCAGATGAAGTAACTGGACATCATGAATTAAAAAGTGAAGGATGGATGCACTCACTGTATGGAAATCACACAGCCATACGATTTTGTGCTAAATCAAATCGTTATTTTTTATACAGAAAGCATGAAAACACAGACATAGATGATAATACTATGCACCCAATAAGAAATATATATTGATGATTTAAATATAAAATATATAAGGAAAAAGTAATTTACTTCATAACAGAATTTTTTCATAATCGAATTGGGAAAAATATTTTCTTTCTAAGAGTAACAGAAAAAGAAAATTGCACCAAAGTCATGAAAGACAAGGAAAAATTGAGGAAATATTAAAGGCTAGAGGCAGCTGAGGAATCATTCCAACTGCAGTGTGGAACCTGGATCAGAAAAAGGACATTAGTGAAAACTGGTGAATTTTCAATAAGGTCTGTAGTTTATTTTAAAATATTGTACCAATATTACCCTCCTGTTCTTAGTAACTTTAGTTGTGGTTAGGTAAGATATTAACATCAGGGGAAGGGAAAATTATGGGTTATAACAACTCTGTGACCTGTTTTCGCCCCTTTTCTCTAAGTCGAAAAGGAGTTCAACTTAAGATTTCTTGTTTTATCGTTTTTTAAAAAGTGCATCTGAGGATGGATGGTGTCTTGCATCTAACGGTGTGAGGTGTTACCTCACAGACTCACAATCCTGTTCACAAATCCATCCCTGAAGCTTCCAACATGTCTTCAGTCTCAAGCAACCTCCAAACTCATATACACTTTAGAGAAACCAAACCAAACCAAAACAAATCACGTGGAGCTACATGGCAAGAGGAGAAACACAGAGATGAGGTCCCGAGGAGTACCGCAGGCTTGAGGCCTATGCCCGTGCAGATCCTCCCTCCACTCAAGCAGGCAGCTCCTCAGGCCGCGGGCTCTGCCCCAGGAGCTGAAGTGCCTCAGGGAGCAAAGCAGCCAAAAGCACACACGAAGTCCCACATGGTGGTCACCGTGCTGACTCCTCAAAAGACAGTTACACGTACACCCTACACGCAGGCCTGACATTCAGACGGTTGCCCCAGGCTCCCAATCCTGCCCCTCTGGCCTGGCCCGGCCCCTGCCACCTGCTTGACCTACTGAAGTTTACAAGCCAAGCCAAGTTCTGGGGCACCCCCACAGCCTGCGCCTGTGCAATGCATGAGAGGGCCCAAGCTCTCTCTGGCACCAGACTTGTGGGACACTGCTGTTCTCATCATGGTGCTGGGCTTCATGGCTTGAAGTGGGCATATGGGAGATCTCTGTGGATCTGAATCTACAGCGTGGCAGGTGGGAATGAGGTCAGATGGGGCAGTGATGTAATCAGGTGAGGCTGGTGTAGTGTGAGAGTGGGGCTGGGAGATGAACTTCGGTGGGGTTCAGGAGTGAGGTGTCAAGTAAATATTAGAGGCACGGGTTTCTGGAGAGCAGACGGGCCCAACATCCTACTAAGAACTAAGCGTGTTTGGAGGTTGATGCTCCTGAGTTTGATTGGCTGCAAGGTGCTGTATGTGCTCGGGATGGACGGGCAAGAGAGCTTGTTGGTGAAGTGCCTGGCATCTGGACTTCAGTAGGAGCTGTGTCTGAGTCCCAGCTCACTCATATACCTCCAGTGGGCACTTGGGTGACTGACCGAAATTATCAGTGTCTGGTTGTTGTCACGTTCACAGTGGGGATAATCATGAAAGTGCACTAACCCTTCTCGAAGGAACCATAATAAAGATCAAACAGTTTCTTCCAGGCCTATGTGATTTTAACTGAAAGTTTCCTCAAAAGTTTTCTGGCCTCTGTCACTCCACATGTTCTAGGTTCTGTAAATGGCAAAAACCGACCTCCGGGGACATCTGTGAAAATTCATCAGACAACAAACTGAAAACCGCTGCACTGTGTTTGATGTGAATTATGCAGGAAGATGTTTATTTGATAGGGAACAAGATGGTATGATGTAAATTTAGACATGGGTGAAATATACAAAAGGAAAAAACTTGATTGGAAGAGGGAAAGCCAGGCACCTCCGTGGTCCCAAATCCGGACCGCGGTCTGTGGGAACGAGATCACATGTGGGAGAGCCCAGAAATCCGGTGAGGCGGGGGCAAGGAAGAGCCCCGAGTCCCGCTCGAAGTGATGGTCGCGGGCCAGCGAAATCTAGTGACCCTGAGATTGGTCGCCCCCTCCCCGCCTGCCGTGGGCAGAGGAGGCCCGTTATCTGGCGCCACGGCCCCTGCAGGGGTCCGTGGATCTCCCAGTGCCCTCCAAGAATCTCTTGAAAGCGCCACTCCCGGGCGGGTCCCCTCCACAGGGCCACCGCCCAAGTCCAGCACGCCAGTCCCCGTTGGGTAGCTGGCATGGCTGGCGGCGAGAACCTGGCCGTGGAGGGCGCTACCTGCCCGGGTCGGGCACACCAGGTTCCCGGCACCCTCCTCCTCGGACAGGGGCCAAGGCACTTCCCACAAGCCTTTCAGGACCCAGGGCTCTTTCCTCCACAGTTGTTCCGCTGACGGAGTTTGGCTCCGGTGGCAGGGTCGGCCAGCCTCCCTTTGAGAAAGCAGGCCAGCCGGAGGATGCTCCTGGCCCTCCTGCCCGCATCGGGTGCACTCAGGGTGGGGCCGGGGTGGGCCTTTCTCCTCCCCCCGGCGGTGGATCTCTCCCAAGACGAGTGCCCTGAGAAGCAGGAAAGCATGGCTTTCCTGAGTGGAGACGAGGGGCTGGGACCTGCTGGTGGAGGCGCCTGCCCGCTGGCTTCCCCTTTCCCTAGGTGGCCTGCCTAGTGTGGCCCCGTTCACTGGCCGAGTCTTTCTCGGCCTTCGGTCTTGACAAGGATTTCCCTCCTCCTGGAGGGAAAGGTTCAAGTGTTGATGTGGGGCCGTGTTTTGTCACGGAAGACACGTGACCTGGCTGGATCCGGCTGGCAGAGGGATGGCCTTGATCTCCTCCCTAGCCCGGAGGTGGCACACAGGGCCAGACCACGACTGACAAAGAGCAGAAGCAATGCCCGGAAGCAGAAGGGTTTCAGAGCAGGGGAGACACAGCACAAGGAAACAGAGAGCCACCGCCATACAGCACGTGCACCCTAGACCGGGAGGAGAGAATCGTGGAAGAGAGTGAGGAGGGAACGCCGGCGAAGGCAACAGCAAGACCAAGTCGGACAGGTGTGGATTTGGGATGCGGCAAGGAAAGGTGGAGAGAGAGAGAGAGAGAGAGAGAGAGAGAGAAAGAGAGAGAGGGAGGGAGAGAGACAGACAGGGAGAGAGAGAGAGAGGGAGAGGGAGAGAGAGAGTGTGTGTGTGTTTCTGAGGCGGTGTTTGGTGACCCCAAGGCTGACAACGTCCCGGAGCCCTGCTTTGCAGAGCAAGAAGAACCCCAGAGGGCTCAGGATCCGGAAGATCCTACCTTGGGCCACAAGAGCAAAGGTGCTGAGCACCCACCCAGGGTCTGAGAAGCCTGCAGGCAAAGTGTAAAGAAAGAACAAAACGGGGAGCCAGAGAGCATATGTAAGAGAGTGCTTTCCGAGGAGCAACCCAGGCCCCAAAGACCCCCGACCCTGAACCCCCCGGGACCAACTTCCCAGTGGACAGAGTGGAAGGCAGAAGATGACGTGCCGGCAGGCCAAACCAGACAGCTCAACTGGAAGAGGGTCGGTGATGAATTGGCCACAGCGACTGTGCCGGAGCCGATCCTGTGGTCCCAAGGTGACTTTCCTCTTGCTGAGCACGGCCCACGGCACTGCGGTGAGGTCCGATGGGAGCACTGGGGGAAGAGGGGTGGGGGAGTGCGCTAGAGTCATGATCACCTTCTTTGGCCTCTTTGGGTACCTCTCCTCCAAGTCTCAGACGAGTTCCTGATCCAGGCCATTTTGGGTTCTGGAGTTTGGGAAGCTGACTCTCGGGATGGAGCGGGGGCTTCTTCCAGCTGCCTGTGCGAAGCCCTGGCCGAGTCAGGCACGCCTTCCGAAAAACAACCCAGGAAAGCCAACAAGGAAGAAGGGAAAGAATCCCGCTGGGCCACACAGCCACAAGGTCGCCGCGAGGAGGAATGGGGGCTGCAGGGAGGCCCGGGCCCAGCGAGCAAAGCCCCTGCCTGCCCCTGCACGGGCAGCTCCTCGGGCTCGGGATGTAGCTCCAGGCACGGAGGCGCTCAGCCCCCTGAGTGAGCAAAGCCAAAAGGAAGCACACGCTCTTTGGAGACCAGTGCCATCTTGGGGGCGGGTGTCCCTTCCGGGACAGTTCGGGGCACACCCCCAAAGCCGACCTGAGGAAGGGATACCAGCGCTGGGCTCCTGAGCCTGCCCGGTCAGCCTTGGGAGGTCAGGCGGCTCAACCTGGCCAGCTCCACTCACGAGAGCCCCAACCGTCCGTCCATCCATCTCTCCATCCTTATTCCTTCCCTTCCTTCTTTCCTCCAGTCCTTCTTCCTTCCGTTTGGATATCCATCCATCCATCCGTCCGTCCATCGGCGCATCCGTCCATCCGCCCACCCGCCCCCATCCATCCCTTCATTCACTCAGACATCCGCCCCCACCCACTGGAACACCTGTCACAGCCTGTGGCTGCCTCAGCGCCTGAGCCGCGCAAGGGGGCGTGCCCGCCCTCTCGGAGCGCGGCGGACGCGTCGCTTAGCAACCCAGCGGGTCTTTGTGAGGTCGGAGGCGCCGGCTGCCTGCGCATGCGCAGTGGGAGGACTGGCTTCACCGGAATGAAGCTGGGCTCCTGGAGGTGGGGCGCTGAGGAGGACCGACCCGACCCGAGAGGGAAGGAAGGCGGGCAGGGCACGCCCACCTTCCACTCCTCAGGTCCCCGAGATCCCCAATCTCTCTGTCGCTTTGGCCGCCGCCGCCACCGCCTCTACCATCGCCGCCGCCGCCGCCGCCGCCGCCGCCGCCGCCGCCGCATCCACCGCGGTGGCGGGCCGACTTGCTGGTGAGAGGCGGGCCCGTCAGGCACCTCCGTGGTCCCAAATCCGGACCGCGGTCTGTGGGAACGAGATCACATGTGGGAGAGCCAAGAAATCCGGTGAGGCGGGGGCAAGGAAGAGCCCCGAGTCCAGCTCGAAGTGATGGTCGCGGGCCAGCGAAATGTAGTGACCCTGAGATTGGTCGCCCCCTCCCCGCCTGCCGTGGGCAGAGGAGGCCCGTTATCTGGCGCCACGGCCCCTGCAGGGGTCCGTGGATCTCCCAGTGCCCTCCAAGAATCTCTTGAAAGCGCCACTCCCGGGCGGGTCCCCTCCACAGGGCCACCGCCCATGTCCAGCACGCCAGTCCCCGTTGGGTAGCTGGCATGGCTGGCGGCGAGAACCTGGCCGTGGAGGGCGCTACCTGCCCGGGTCGGGCACACCAGGTTCCCGGCTCCCTCCTCCTCGGACAGGGGCCAAGGCACTTCCCACAAGCCTTTCAGGACCCAGGGCTCTTTCCTCCACAGTTGTTCCGCTGACGGAGTTTGGCTGCGGTGGCAGGGTCGGCCAGCCTCCCTTTGAGAAAGCAGGCCAGCCGGAGGATGCTCCTGGCCCTCCTGCCCGCATCGGGTGCACTCAGGGTGGGGCCGGGGTGGGCCTTTCTCCTCCCCCCGGCGGTGGATCTCTCTCGAGACGAGTGCCCTGAGAAGCAGGAAAGCATGGCTTTCCTGAGTGGAGACGAGGGGCTGGGACCTGCTGGTGGAGGCGCCTGCCCGCTGGCTTCCCCGTTCCCTAGGTGGCCTGCCTAGTGTGGCCCCGTTCACTGGCCGAGTCTTTCTCGGCCTTCTGTCTTGACAAGGATTTCCCTCCTCCTGGAGGGAAAGGTTCAAGTGTTGATGTGGGGCCGTGTTTTGTCACGGAAGACACGTGACCTGGCTGGATCCGGCTGGCAGAGGGATGGCCTTGATCTCCTCCCTAGCCCGGAGGTGGCACACAGGGCCAGACCACGACTGACAAAGAGCAGAAACAATGCCCGGAAGCAGAATGGTTTCAGAGCAGGGGAGACACAGCGCAAGGAAACAGAGAGCCACCGCCATACAGCACGTGCACCCTAGACCGGGAGGAGAGAATCGTGGAAGAGAGTGAGGAGGGAACGCCGGCGAAGGCAACAGCAAGACCAAGTCGGACAGGTGTGAATTTGGGATGCGGCAAGGAAAGGTGGATAGAGAGAGAGAGAGAAAGAGAGAGAGAGAGAAAGAGAGAGAGGGAGAGAGAGAGAGAGGGAGAGAGAGAGAGAGAGAGAGGGAGAGGGAGAGAGAGAGTGTGTGTGTGTTTCTGAGGCGGTGGTTGGAGACCCCAAGGCTGACAACGTCCCGGAGCCCTGCTTTGCAGAGCAAGAAGAACCCCAGAGGGCTCACGATCTGGAAGATACTACATTGGGCCACAAGAGCAAAGGTGCTGAGCACCCACCCAGGGTCTGAGAAGCCTGCAGGCAAAGTGTAAAGAAAGAACAAAACGGGGAGCCAGAGAGCATATGTAAGAGAGTGCTTTCCGAGGAGCAACCCAGGCCCCAAAGACCCCCGACACTGAACCCCCCGGGACCAACTTCCCAGTGGACAGAGTGGAAGGCAGAAGATGACGTGCCGGCAGGCCAAACCAGACAGCTCAACTGGAAGAGGGTCGGTGATGAATTGGCCACAGCGACTGTGCCGGAGCCGATCCTGTGGTCCTGTGGGACATAAAAATTTGGCCAGCCTGAAATATTTCTCTTTACCTTGATTATTTTCTCTGATGGACATTTGACCTCCCCCAATAACTGCCTAAAGGAATTTAACTCTGGGTAAGGACAGACTGGCTGGGTCCTCACTAAGCCCATTCTTACCAAAGTTCTGTTTACCAAATATTTACATTTGTAAAGGTATCTCCCTCTGTGTAATGGAAAGAGGGGGGATGACCTTAGCTGTGAAAACTCTTATCAGGATGGAAGAAGACGACTTAAATGTTCATATTCTTGATTACTATAATTCCTGTCTCTGTCCACATTCTCTATAGGTGGCCCTGAAAAGCATTGTCAGGCAAACGTTTACATTTCCCTCTTCATGTAAATTGTCTTCTTCCCCTCTGAAATGCCAAAAACCACCCACCCCCAACATCCTCCTTTGTCTTTAGCTTAAGATGGTCTTTCAGATGTGAATTTCTGCTATTGTGCTAAGAAACTCACTGTCCCTAGTTTCTCCCATGTATACATGTTATTAAACTTGGTGTTATTTTCTCCTGCTCACCTGTCTTGTTAATTATTTGGCCAGCCATAAGAACCTTAAGGGAAATGGCCCAGGGGGATTCTCCCCCCTCCCCCACAGTTTTGGCGTAGCTGGCAGGATCCCCACTAGCTGGCAAGTTGCCTTCTCTGGCTGGAAGAGCTGCCTTCTCCCTGGACTCCTGCAGATGATGTGATACGGGAACGCCTGATGAAAGCCGGCCAAAGCGTCAGATTTCTTACCACGTCAGCCTCTTGGAATCTCTATCTTTGGGCTCCGGTGGAAGCAAGCAGTGAGAATTTTTTTCTCTTTCTAAATTTAGATTGGCAGGAGAAAATATTTGGGGAACTAGTTTCTTGTGCCTTTAGTGACTCTGGTAAATTTGGTAGAGTACTCTTGGTTTTGATCTTGATCACTTTTCCTCCCAGAGTAGTCTCTGTTTTTCTCTTTTGTCTCTGTCTTTTGTGTCGTGTGTCATAAGAAGGAAATACCATAGGGTAGGATGCAGACTTAGGCCCTATAAGCCTGCTGTCTGGGCCGGCCCCACAGACTGGTGAATTTGCGGGTCTCACCAGACCGGCGTCTATTTAGACAAACTTTGCTGTGGGTTAATATGCACATGAGTTGAAGGCCATTGCCAAGGGCATCTTGGAAGCCAAAAAGACAGATTATTCTGGCTCCAAGAGACCTAAGGCGTAGCTAAAGCCGTCATTGTGCATATGAGAAAAAAACCGGATGAGGTTTTTCCTTCTGTCTTGTTCTGTGTCTTGAGAACTTGGCTTTGTGACCAGTGAGGATATTCTCCTTGGTCTCCACCAAACGGAAGGTGCATTTACCGGGATGCCCCTTGGTGGCCAGTTGAGTAGACTGGGGTTCCGAACTGTCTTTGTCCAGCTATGCCAAGGTCTCAGGGAAGTTTGTCATAAAGGGCCCAGTCCATAAGGGCTTTTGTCATCTTAACCTTTGTTGCTTGTCAGTGCTGGAAAAATCCCATTCCAGTAGTGCCTGGCCAGTGTCACAGATTAGCGGGTCTGTGACTGGAGGCGTCCCACACTATTGTGGGAGACCGGAGACACCGTTTTCACTACACCATCCTTACCACCTGTGCAACGAAGATCTTTACTTTCTCTGAACATCTTTGGGAGTGAATTCTGTGGATCATGGGGGCTACGTCATCTGCGCCCTCACCAGGGACGGCATGGTAAAGATTTAGTCTAAGCGTGGAAAGTTACCTCTGGATATTTGCTTAAAAAGGCTTATTGGATCAAGTCACTATTGGAATAAATATACAAATGAAGATCTTACTCGTCAATGGCCAGATGACGGATCCTTTGAATTGGAAAAACTTCTAAATTGGGGGGAAAAAATGTTTTGAGAGCTCTCACATAATTATTTAATTGGTACCTAAGAAAAGGCCAGAAAAAGAAGGGAAAAATTTGACTAGCCTTAAGACCCTGACTCAGGTTACAATTGAATTGAGAACATGTAAAAGTGTAAGTGTTGATAAGATCATAAAGGTTAAAATGTTTGAGCTAATTTTATATAAAGAAGTTACATCAGTTTTAAAATGTCTGACTCGGAATGCTTCCCTTGTCCAAAATTATAAGACCAAGACCTATTGATAAAAGTCCTAAGGAAAACTATGCTTAGAGGTATAAGAGGTGGTAAAAGTCACATGAAATTTTGTAGAAAAACTGTTGTTATTTCTATTACAGAACTGTTTAACAAAAATAATAACTTAAATGATGGCTAATATTATCTAATGTCTTATGAAGTCTTGCAGGCAATCTAAATAATTATTGGGAATAAGTAACTGAATAAATGTGAAAAAGATGAATGTTGGGTGAACTTTAAACAATAATTACGTGTTATGGTGATTACAGCTTCCAAACCCTTTTTGGTGACTTAAAACTTTAGAGTTTTGCTAAATTTTATGATAAAAATTCATTGAGTATCTAGATCATTTGCAAATAAGATAAAATATTAAACATTAATTGCTAAATATAGGTTTGTCTACTTCTGGCTTCTTATACAGGAAAACTAAAAGGTGTTCTGGTAAAAACGTCTTGTGTTTTATTAAAAGGTTGTACTATAGGGCCGGCCCCGTGGCTTAGCAGTTAAGTGCGCGTGCTCTGCTACTGGCAGCCCAGGTCCGGATCCCGGGCGCGCACCGACGCACCGCTTCTCCGGCCATGCTGAGGCCACGTCCCACATACAGCAACTAGAAGGATGTGCAGCTATGACATACAACTATCTACTGAGGCTTTGGGGGAAAAAAGGAGGAGGATTGGCAACAGATGTTAGCTCAGAGCCGGTCTTCCTCAGCAAAAAGAGGAGGATTAGCATGGATGTTAGCTCAGGGCTGATCTTCCTCACACACACACACACACAAAAGGTTGTACTATAAAGTATCATATTTCCAGAAATTATGAAGTGTTTATAAATTTTCCAAGCCACAGAATGCTAGTGTAAAAGAAAGTTTATAATTAGTTTTTACTCAGAAATTAAGGTTTCTAAGGGTTAAAATTTCTAATTAGTATATGTGATTAAAGCTACTAAAAATTAATAAGGAAAACAGCTCTGTATACAAGGAAAGCTATAAAAGGTTTGTGGAAGAGAAATTCTGGAAAAGGAGTTTTTGCATGGTCCAGTTGGCTAAGATTAAAATGAATTTAATTAAGTAAATGAGTTTTAATGTCAAAAGTAAGCTGGTACAAAATTAAAATTTGGTCTTCTTTCTCTTAAAAGGATAATTTTCTTGAACTTGATAAAGAGGTTATAAAAGACTTTTCTTAACCTTTGAGTAAGTCTACCTAAAAGACAGGAAAAAAAACTGTTAAAATAATTTCCTGTGTTCAAAAGACTGAGGTCTCTCTATTAAGGCTTTTTGGACTGGTAATGCTCTGTTTGCCTTGACTTTTTATATTTTTGACAAGCTCTCAAAAATTCATATCTTAAATAAAGTCTTTTTTTGACTTTTTACTTTGAGAATATTCAAAGGGCCCTGGAACTTCTCAAAGAAATTTGCTCTCTTCCTATAAGGAGGAAGATACTAAACTTATTAGGCTCATTCAGTATGTTAAATTACATGGGAAGCATTGTCAGACAAGTGATAATAAGCCTGCTTAGGTGGTATTATGTGGGTGAATGTTATTGATATAGGTGTTTTAAAATTGTATAACATTACTGAAATTCTGGTCTGTCCTGGTTATCAGTCATAATTCTGGTTATTATTATTTAAAGTGTTGTACGTCACAAAATTAACCAAATTTCTTTGTCAATTGCCATTTTGAGGTCTTGTTGTTTACAGACTTACTTCTTTGCTCTATTGCTTTTGCAAAATATGTTTCATCTTCAGAAAAGTTCAGGAAAAGGACTCTAACATGTACTCTGGAGTATAGGCTTCTGACAAACTTTCTGATCATAAAACTGAACTTGATAAAAAATAACAGAACTCTGATGGAGAGACTGATGACTTCATGTGCTGCTAACAAAAAGATCGGGATCAAGAATAGATTACACAGGACTGAATAAACTGATAAGGATGATTATAATTTTTATGATTTTCCTTTGAAGTATTGCTGAATTTTTAATGTTTTGTTTATTCAGATTTAAGGAAAGCTTTTTTTGTTTTGTTTTCTCCTGAGCTAGCTATGACTTATAGCAATTTGGTATGTGATACCTTTGTAAGCAAAATTGAAATATTTATCTTTTTCTCTCTACCTGATACCTCCAGAATTCAGAAACTCTTAGTAAGCGAGTATTGTTATTTTCATGGCAATATAGTTATTTGCATAAGTTCAATAAGAATCTGTTCTCCTTATAACAGGACACAATTGGAAACGTTGGTTATATTACCAAGGCTGTGACTGGAAAATCATATTTGTGATATAACATACAGCTTTTGAGGAATGAAGATTGGACTTGATGGAATAAAGCTGTGTGGAAATATTGGCCTGGTACCTTATGTTCCAAGCAGCACTTACCAGGATAAGTAAAGAATGTCACTTATCTGGCAGGTACAAGGAACCTCGAAATATTTTGGGGGAACCTTGGAAAAGAGGAATTCACCCTGTGGGGGAAGAGGGAGAATCCCCCTCTGCCCTTTCCTTTAAGGTTCTTATGGCTGGCCAAATAATTAACAAGACAGGTGAGCAGGAGAAAATAATAGCAACTTTAATAACATGTATACGTGAGAGAAACCAGGGACACTGAGTTTCTCAACACAATAGCAGAGCACAATCTCGTCTTAAATACCATCTTCAGCTAAAGACAAAGGAGGATGTTGCGGGTGAGTGGTGTTCTAGGATTTCAGAGGGGAAGAAGACGATTTACATGAAGAGGGAAATGTAAATGTTTGTCAGACAATGCTTTGCAGGGCCACCTATAGAGAACGTGGCCAGAGACAGGAATTATAGTAATTAAGAGTATGTACATTGAAGTCTTCTTCCATCCTGATAAGAGTTTTCACAGATAAGGTCATGCCCTCCCTTCCCACTACACAGAGGGAGATATCTTTACAAATGTAAATATTTGGTAAACAGAACTTTGGTAAGAATGGGCTTAGTGAGGACCCTGCCAGTCTGTCCAAACCCAGAGTTAAATTCCTTTTGGCAGTTATTGGGGGAGGTCAAATGTCCATCAGAGAAAATAATCAAGGTAAAGAGACATATTTCATGGTGGCCAAATTTTGATCTCCCACAACCCAAATCTGTAGGTATTGCAGGCGAAGTCTGATGACAAAGTCCTTGGCTTGGTTTTCCTGGCCTCGAGAGGCCTTTGAAGTTCAATCTGAGATTCCTTACGAAAAGTTCCAGCAAAGCAGATTTAAAAGAGCCTATATGATCAATTGCTATTCTTGCTGTACTTATGTAAATAATTGGACCAGATTTATTGGAACTACACTTATTTTACAAACTAGTTAGTTTTAACTTGGCTATCTTTGATAAAAATGAGGGTGATTTTAGAGAGAAAAATTATATTTCAGTAAAAAGTATAGTATACCTTTGTGGATATTAGATCCTAGTTTTGTTAATTGTCTTTTGAGGTTTTTGTTTTATATTTGTTGGCTGGACTGGATCCTGATTTCTTCTAGTCTCCTGAAATATCTGGCTACAGATCTCCAAACTAAAGTTTTTGATTTTTTCCATCATTTTCATTTGGAATCACTGAGAACTGAACCTGCTCTTTTTCCTGAAGCCTTACAAACTAAAGCTGATGGACTTGATATAAACTTGAGAGATTACCTGATGACATCATCAGAGACATTTTAAACTGCAAAAGATGCTTTGACGCTAAAAATCTTCCTAACTGGCTGTCCTCTGAACTCAGAAACTGCTTTACAATTTGCTCCAACAATTAACCTTGTTTTTCTTTTGTTTCCATAGAAATGCTTCTTATTAAATACTTGATTGCTTGCTTGCACAATATAGGTGTAACCTTGAGAGCCCACCCACATCACCACCTTCTAAAATAAACTTAATTGAACTGATCTATTATCAGGACTAAGAAATGTGTTCAGTGAGATGAAACAATCTACTAGCTCAGCTTCTGGACTTCGAAACTTCCTTAAGTTTCAGAAAGACTGTGAAACTTTTAGTTTCAAAGCGGGGACTGTGGGAGATCAAAATGTGGCCACCCTGAAATATGTCTCTTTACCTTGATTATTTTCTCTGATGGACATTTGACCTCCCCCAATAACTGCCTAAAGGAATTTAACTCTGGGTATGGACAGACTGGCAGGTTCCTCACTAAGCCCATTCTTTTCAAAGTTCTGTTTACCAAATATTTACATTTGTAAAGGTATCTCCCTCTGTGTAATGGGAAGAGGGGGGAATGACCTTATCTGTGAAAACTCTTATCAGGATGGAAGAAGAAGACTTCAATGTACATACTCTTAATTACTATAATTCCTGTCTCTGGCCACGTTCTCTATAGGTGGCCCTGCAAAGCATTGTCTGACAAACATTTACATTTCCCTCTTCATGTAAATTGTCTTCTTCCCCTCTGAAATCCCAAAACACCACCCACCCCCAACATCCTCTTTTGTCTTTAGCTGAAGATGGTATTTAAGACGAGATTGTGCTCTGCTATTGTGTTGAGAAACTCAATGTCCCTGGTTTCTCTCATGTATACATGTTATTAAACTTGGTATTCTTTTCTCCTGCTAACCTGTCTTGTTAATTATTTGGCCAGCCATAAGAACCTTAAAGGAAAGGGCAGAGGGGGATTCTCCCTCTTCCCCCACAGTCCCAAGGTGACTTTCCTCTTGTTGAGCACGGACCATAGCACTGTGGTGAGATCTGATTGGAGGAGTAGGTGAAGAGGGGTGGGAGAGTGCACTAGAGTCATGTGCACCTTCTTTGGCCTCTTTGGGCACCTCTCCACCAAATCTAAGCAGAGTTCCTGATCCAGGCCATTTTGGGTTGTGGTGTTTGGGAAGCTGTCTCTTGGGATGGAGCGGGGGCTTCTTCCAGCTGCTAGCCGTGGCAAAGTCAGGCATGCCTTCAGAAACCCCTGGAAAGCCATCAACTAAGGAGAACAAGAATCCCACTCACCCACACAGCCTGTACAGTGTCCTAGTGGTTTTGATCTGCACTGGGAGTTCAGGGAAGACTTCCTCATGGAAGTCACTCATGAGGTGCGATATATAGGATCAAATAGTGTCAGCTGCTCAAACTGTGGTGGGAAGAATATTCTGGTCAGAAGGAAGAGCATTAGCAAAGGCCCTTTTGCCCCAAGGAGAATGGTGACTCTGAGGGTAGAGAGAAATACGGTGGGGCTGGAGAAGAGTTGAGTGGAGGGGACATGGCATTCAGATGAGAGTCAGAAGCAGACAGGCGCCATTCCCTGTCTTGTGGGGCTTTTGCTTTTCATCCCAAGAGCTCTGGGCAGTCATTTAAGAGTTTTAAGCCCCCGGCACAGGAGAAGAGAGTCATTTGATCAGATCTGTATTTTTAAAGATTCTCTTGGCTGCAGTATGGAAACAAGGTCAGAGGGGATGCAGTGGGTAGGGGGTGACACATTGTGAGTCCACTGGATGGTACCAACTTCAGAGTCACATGGACTAGGACCACCAGTGGAAGAGAAGGCAAATGTATTCAGGGTCCTGGCCAGTTAAGATCATCCAGAATGGGAAACAATCAGTTCTAATTGTGCAGGGCTGAGGTGAGCAGGCGAGCAAGCACAATGCAATGTTCAAAGACCTGACCCACCACAATATTTCGGGTAGAGAAGCCAAGCTGATGTCCTGGTCTGTCCAGAACATTCTTAATTTTAGCACTTAGAAGTCTCATGTTCTGGGAAACTGCTCCCTCAGTGGCAACTGAGATAGTCACTGTAATTTCACCACCATGTCTGATGTGTAAATCAGGGCACACCTGCACTTTGCTCTGTTTAGCATTTCTGTAAAATGTATCAGGCAGCCTTAATGAGCTAAACTTGAGATCTTGCCTTTACCGTGCCCCGTAGTATTGATTAAACTACATTCACTGTGTAGTGTCTGGGATAAGTAGTATTATAAGCAAGATAATTTATATTACCAATTGGCTTTTCTCTAAACTGGGGAATTGGGATCTTCTGAATAGTCAAATGTGCTGGTTATGATGAGAGAAAGCATGTATGATGGTTATGATGAGAGAAAGCATGTATGATGAGAGAAAGCATGCTGGTTATGATGAGAGAAAGCATGCAAAGTGCTGGGTGCTTTGCCTGGCATATGGGAAGCACTCAATAAATGTTATCTTTAGCTATGGATCTAGGCATCTTAAAGAGAGAACTGCATGGAATTGATTATACTAGAGCTGCACTGTCCAGGAAGCTCCAGCCACATGTGGTTAATGAGCACTTGAAATGTGGCAAGTGTGAAATGAGAGTGTAAAATATGCTTGGAAGTTTTGGTAAAAAAAAAAAATTCCTTAGTAATTTTATATTGAATATACTCTTAAGTAATATTTTGAATATATAAGGTAAAATAAGGTATACTATTAAAATTAATTTCACCTGGTTTTCAAAATATGGCTATTAGAAAATTTAAAATTACATATGTGATTCACAACTGTGACTCACATTTTTCCATTGGACAACGTTTTAGTAGAGGTTTGGGGGCCAGAGGACAAGAAGAGACAACTAAGAGAGGGATATGGACTATTACTCTTTAAACTCTCCTCTGGAAGCTTCAGTATCAAACTTCCACTGATGTAAAACTACAACTGTCAATTGTGGTTGCACCTACCCATTCTGAACAAGAAGATCCCCCTCACCAGACGTCAAACCACTCCACGTCCAAGTTTTGATTTCTTTCCAGAATGCTAGAAATGCGGGAGAAATTGGACTGACAGAAATTTCCCTCCAGTTTGGTGGGAAGAATGCTGTTCTTTTGTCAAAAACAGATGTGCCCTTTCCCATAGATAATCCCATTTCTGTTCTGATCCCTGGGAGAGTGGAATCCCTATGTCTGCTTTAGAGAGGAGGAGATGTGGAGCCCTAACAGGTGGCTGATGTGTCCCAGCCCCAGGCTGAGACCTCGGTGGGAAGGGACTGGGTGCCTTTTTGCCTTTTGGTGGGACTTAGTTTTATCTGGGTCTCAAAGACATGCAACTGAGTGTATCCACTACACACTATCTGTGGAGACAGACAAGGGGCTAACCTCTCTGTTCCTTAGTTTGCTCATCTGTAAGATGGGGGTAATTACAGTAACTCAGGGTGTCATTGTTGACTGCATGAGATAACGTGTGTAACTTGCCTTGCACGGTATCTGGCACACAGTCTATACTCTTCTGAGTCTGACTTCTTTCACTCTGTTTGTGAGACTTGTCCACATTGTTGCATGCAGTTGTAGTTGCTCATCGTCACTGCTATGTATTATTCCATTGCGCGAATATACCATACCATGCATCCATTCTATTATTGGGGTATTTGCGTATTTCCCAATCTAGAGCTATTATGAATAGCTCTACTGTGAACATTCCAGTAGACGTGTTTTGGTGAACATATTTACACATTCCTATTGGGAATATACCTGGGGGAAATAACTGGGTCACAGAGTATGAACGTATTCAGCTGTAGTAGATATTAACTCATAGTTTTCTAGAGAGGTTGTACCAACTTATCCTGCCTTAGGTAATGAGTGGAGTTCTAGTGGCATCCTTAGTAACAACAGATTTTTTTTTTTGTTTTAGCCACACTGGTAGGTGTGCAGAGGTATCAAATTGTGTTGTCAAATTGAATTTTGCTGATGACTAATGAGCACCTTTTCATGTGTTTATTAGTGATTTGGGTACACACTTTTTCAAAAAGTCTGAACAGGTTTTTATTTCACCTTCTTTTTTCACTTACCAAAAATTGTGGTAAAATATGCAAACATAAATTTACCATCTTAACCATTTTTTTTTTTTGTGAGGAAGATCAGCCCTGAGCTAACATCCATGCTAATCCTCCCCTTTTTGCTGAGGAAGACCAGCTCTGAACTAACATCTATTGCCAATCCTCCTCCTTTTTTTTTTCTCCCCCAAAGCCCCAGTAGATAGTTGTATGTCATAGCTGCACATCCTTCTAGTTGCTGTATGTGGGACGCGGCCTCAGCATCGCGGGAGAAGCGGTATGTCCGTGCGCGCCCGGGATCCGAACCCTGGCCGCCAGTAGCGGAGCGCGCGCACTTAACCGCTAAGCCACCGGGCCGGCCCCATCTTAACCATTTTTAAGTGTAAAATTCAATAGTGTTAAATACCTTCACATTGTTGTGCAACCAATCTACAGACCTCCTTTTATCTTCCAAAACTGAAACTCTATATCCATTAAACAGCAGCTCCCCATGCCTCCCAGCCCCAGTCTCTGGCAACTACCATTCTACTTCCTATCTCTATGAATTTGACTACTATAGGTACATCACGTAAGTGGAATTATATGATATTTGTCTTTTTTTGACTGGCTTATCGCACTGAGCATAATGTCTTAAGTTTCCCCCACATTGTAGCATGTGTCAGAATTTCCTTCCTTTTTAAGGCTGAATAATATTCCAGTGTACATATACAGCACATTTTGTTTATCCATTCACCCAGTGACGGACACATGTGCTGCTTCCACCTTTGGCTATTGTGACTAATGCTGCTATGAAAATGGGTGTACAAAGATTTCTTCGAGACTGTGTCTTCAATTATTCTGGATATATACCCAGAAGTGGAATTGCTGGATCATATGGTAATTCTATTTTTAGTTTTTTGAGGAACCATCATACTGTTTTCCATAGCAGTTGTACCATTTTACATTCCTAACAGTGCAAATGGGTTCCAGCATCCACTCCTCCTCATCAACACTTGTTAGTTTCTGTTTTTCTTTCTTTCTTTTTGGATAGTAGCCACCCTAATAGGGGTAAGGTAGTAAGCCATTGTGATTTTGATTTGCATTTTGCTAATGATTAGAGATGTTGAGCATCTTTTCATGTGTTTATTGTCCATTTGCATATCATTAGAGAAATGTCTATTCAAGTCCTTTGCTCATTTTTAAATTGGATTGTTGGAGTTTTTTGTTGTTGGGTGGTAGGAATTCTTTATATATTCTGGATATTAACCTGTGATCAGGTATATAATTTGCAAATATTTTCTCCCTTTCTGTAGGAGAAGCACTCTGTTGATCAACACTGTTGATTGTGTTCTTTGGTGCATAGAAGTATTTAATTTTGATATAGTCTAATTTATTCTTTCTGTTGTTGCCTGTGCTTTTGGTGTCATATCCAAGAAATTATTGCAAATTCAATGTCATGAACTTTCTCCCTATGTTGTCTTCTAAGAATTTTCTAGTTTTAGCTCTTACATTTAGGTCTTTGATCCACTATGAGTTAATATTTGTATATGTTTAAGGTAAGGGTCTAACTTCCTTCTTTTACATATGGATATTCAGTTTTCCCAATATGATTTGTTAAAATGATTGTCCTTTCACAGTGAAATGGTCTTGGCAGATTTGTCAAAAATCAATTAACTATACATGTGAGGGTTAATTTCTAGGCTTTCTATTCTATTTCACTGGTTTGTATGTCTGCCTTTATGCCAGTACCACACTGTTTTGATTACTGTAGCTTTGTAGTAAGTTTTGAAATCAGGAAGTGTGAGACCTCCAGTTTTGTTCTTCTTTTTCAAGTTTGTTTGGTTTATTCAGAGTCCCTTGAGATTCCATATAAATTTTAGGATGGAGTTTTCTATTTCTACAAAAAATGTCACTGGGATTTTGATAGAGATTGCACTGAATCTGTAGATAGCTTTGGGTGGTATTAACACCTTAACAATAGTAAGTCTTCCAATCCATGTACATGAGATGTCTTTCCATTTATTTGTGTCTTCTTTAGCTTCTTTCAGCAACGTTTTGTAGTTTTAAGTGTACAAGTCTGTCATCTCCTAGGTTAAGTTTATTTCCAAATACTTTATTCTTTTTGATGCTATTGTAAATGGAATTTTTGTTTTGTTTTGTTTTTTGGGGGTTTTTTTGGTGAGGAAGATTGGCGCTGAGCTAACACCTGTTGCCATTCTTCCTCTTTCTGCCTGGGGAAGAATCGCCCTGGGCTAACATCTGTGCCCATCTTCCTCTATTTTTGTATGTGGGATGCCACCACAGCATGGCTTGATGAGTGGTATAGGTACGCACCCAGGATCCAAGCTGCAAACCCTGGGCCACCGAATCAGAGCATGTGAACTTAACCACTGTGCCACTGGGCTGGCCCTGGAATTGTTTTCTTTAATTCCCTTTTGGATCGCTCTTCATTAGTCTATAGAAATGCAACTGATTTTTCTGTGTTGATTTTTGTATCCTGCAACTTTACTGAATTTCTTTATTAATTCTAACAGGTTTTGTGTGTGTGTGTGTGTGTGTGTGTGTGTGAGGAAGATCAGCCCTGAGCTAACATCCATGCCAATCCTCCTCTTTTTTCTGAGGAAGACTGGTCCTGGGCTAACATCTGTGCCCAACGTCCTCCACTTTACATGGGACGCCACCACAGCATGGCCTGACAAGTGGTGCATGGGTGCGCACCCGGGATCCAAACCCAGGCCACCAGCAGCAGAGCACAGACACTTAACTGCTATGCCACAGGGCCAGCCCCATAACAGGTTTTTTTTTTTTTTGGAGTCTTTAAGATTTCCTACATATAAGATCATATCATCTGTAAACAGAGATAGTTTTACTTCTCCCTTTCCAATATGAATGTCTTTTATTTCTTTTTCTTGCCTAATTGCTCTGGCTAGGACTTCCAGTACTATGGTGAATAGAAGTGGCAAAAGCAAATATCTTGTCTTGTTCCTGATCTTAGAGGAAAAGCTTTCAGTCTTTCACCATTGAGTATGATGTTAGCTGTGGAATTTTCATATATGGCCTGTATTATGTTGAGGTAGTTTCCTTCTATTACCAGTTCTGAGTGTTTTTATCATGACAGGGTATTGAATTTAATCAAGTGCTTTATTTGAATCCATTGAGATGATCATGTGAGGTTTTTCCCTTGATTCTGTTAATGCAGTGTATTTCATTGATTGTTTTTTGTATGTTGAGGCATCCTTACATTCCAGGAAAACATCTCACCCAGTCATGCTATATAATCCATTTAATGTGCTCTTGAATTGTGTTTGCTAGTATTTTGTCGGGGATTTTAGCATAATTATTCATCAGAGCATATTGGTCTATAGTTTTCTTGTAGTGTCTTTGTCTGGCCTTGGTATCAGAGTAATGCTGGCCTCAGAATGAATTTGCAAGTGTTTCCTCCTCTTAAATTTTCTGGAAGAGTTTGAGAAAGATCAATTTTAAATATTTTTTTAAATATTTGGTAGAAATCACCAGTAAAGCCAGATGGTCCTGGGCTTTTAATTGTTGAGAAAGTTTTGATTACTTATTCAGCCTTCTTACTAGTTATAGATCTGTTAAGATTTTCTACTTCTGCGTGTTTCAGGCGTGGTAGGCTCTGTCTTTCTAGAGATTTATCCATTTAATCTAAGTTATTTAATTTGTTGGGTTATAATTTTTCATAGTATTCTCTTACAATCCTTTTTCTTTCCAGCAAATGAGTAGTAATATCCCTTCCTTCATTTACGATCTTAGCTGAGTCTCCTGTCTTTTATTATTAGCAGGTTTATCACTTTTTTTTTTATCTTTTTGAAGTACAAAAAGTACCACTCTTGGCTTTGATGATTTTCTCTGTTGCTTTCCTATTCTTATTTTGTTTGTCTCTGCTTTAATCTTTATTATTTCCTTCCTTCTGTAGTTTTAGGAAGGAAAACCTTCCTTTTAGGTTTAGTTTGTTCTTTTTCTAGCACCTTAAGGTGGAAAGTTATACTGTTGATTCGAGATTTTTCTTCCTTTTTAATGTAAGCATTTTTACAGCTTTAAGTGTCCCTCTAAGCACTGCTTTCACTGCATCCCATAAGTTTTGGTATGTGGTGTTTTCATTTTCATCAAGATATTTTCAGACTTCCCTTGTGATTTCTATTTGACCCATTGATTATTTCAGAGTGTTTTTTTGTGTGTGTGTGAGAAAGATCGGCCCTGAGCTAACATCTGCCAATCCTCCTCTTTTTGCTGAGGAAGACTGGCCCTGGGCTAACATCTATGCCCATCTTCCTCTACTTTATATGGGACGCCACCACAGCATGGCTTGCCAAGCAGTGCGTCGGTGCGTGCCTGGGATCCAAACCAGTGAACCCCGGGCCGCCGCAGCAGAGCACGTGCACTTAACCGCTTGCGCCACTGGGCTGGCCCCCAGAGTGTGTTGTTTAATTTCCACATATTTGTGGATTTTCTGATTGTCCTTCTTCTATTTATTTCTACTGTAGTTTCATTCCATTGTAATTGGAAATGATACTTTGTATGATTTCAATTTTCTTCAATTTATTAAGATTTATTTTATGATCTAAAATATGGTCTATCCTGGAGAATGTTCCCTGTGCATTTGAGAAGAATGTGTATTCCGCTGTTATTCGGTAGAGTGTTCTGTATATGTCTGTTGGGTCCAATTGGCTTATTATTTATTGTCCATTGGTTAGTGTTGTTCAAGTCCTCTATTTCCTTATTGTTCTTCTATCTGGTTATTCTAGCATTATTGAAAGTGGGGTATTGAAGTCTCCCACTATTATTGTATAGCTGTCTATTTCTTCAGTTCTATCAATGTTCACTTCATATATTTAGGACCTCTGACATTTGTTGCATATATGTTCATAATTGTATGTCTTCTTGATTACTTGACACTTTTATCATTATATAATGTCCTTCTTTGTCTCTTGTAACAGTTTTGCCTTACAGTCTATTTTACTTCATGTTAGTATAGCCACTCCTCCTCTCTTATGACTACTATTTGCATGGAATATCTTTTTCCATATTTTCACTTTCAACCTCTGCATGTCCTTAAATCTTAGGTGAGTCTCTTGTAGACAGTGAATAGTTGAATCCTGATTTTTTTAATCAATTCTGTCAATCTATGTCTTTTGATTGGGTGTTTAATCTGTTTATATTTAAAGTAATTAGTGATAGGGCAGGACTTGTTTTTACCACTGTATTTGTTTTCTGTATGTCTTAAAATGTTTTTGTCTCTCATTTCCTCCATTCCTTCCTTTGAGTTCAGTTGCAGTTTTTACTGACATGTTTTGATTCTTTTCCTATTTCCTTTTGTGTATTCTAAAGATATTTTCTTTATGAGTACCACGGGGATTACATAAAACATCCTACAGTTATGTAAATCTATTTTAAATTGATAACAACTTAACTTCAACCACATACAAAACTACTCATTTACAGCTCTGCTTCCCCTACTTTGTTATCAATGTCACAAATTACGTCCTTACACATTGTGCACCCATCAACATAGATTTATAATTATTTTTATGCTTTTGTCTTTTAAATCTTATTAAAGTATAAAAAACGCAGTTAGGAACCAAAATTACAATAATACTTGTTTTTAATATTTGTCCATATATGTACCTTCACCAGAAAACTTTATTTTTTTGTATGGCTCAAGTTACTGTCTAATGTCCTTTCATTTCAACTTGAAGGACTCCTTTTAGCATTGCTTGTAGGGCAGGTCTAGTGGTAATGAAATCCCTCAGCTTTTGTTTACCTGAAAATGTTTTAATTTCTTCCTCATTTTTGAAGAACAATTTTGCCAGATAAAGTTGACAGTGTTTTGTTTTTTGTTTTTTTCATTTAAGTACTTTAAATATATTATCCCACTGCCTACTGGCCTGTAAGATTTATGCTAAGAAATCCTCTGATAATATTACTGAGGATCCCTTGCATGTGATGAGTCACTTTTCTCTTGTTGCTTTCAATATTCTCTCTTTGTCTTTGCCTTTGATAGTCTGATTAAAATGTGTCTCAGTGTGGCTGTCTTTGAGTTTATCCTACTTGGCATTCTTGGACTTGTAGATCCATGTCTTTCCTCAAATATGGGAAGTTTCAGCCATTATTTCTTCAAATAAGCTCTCTGCCTTTTTCTCTCTGTCTTCTTCTGAGACCCCCATAACGCATATATTGATTGGCTTGATGGTGTCTCACAGTCTCATAGGCTGTGTTTACTTTTCTTCATTCATTTTTCTTTTTGCTCCTGAGACACAATAATTTTAAATGCCCTATCTTTAAGTTCGCTGATTCTTTCTTCTCCCTGTTCAAGTCTGTTGTTGAACCCCTCTGATGAATTTTTCAATTCATTTATTGTGTTTTCCAGTGCTAGAATTTGTTTGATTCTTTTTTATAAGTTCTATCTCTTTGTTGATATTCTCATTTTGTTCATATATCATTTTCCTGATTTTGTTTAGTTGTCTTGGATACACACTTTTGTGTCGTGCCTACTCATATATTTTCCCCATATTTCTATTGGATTTTCTTACTATATATTCTAGTTGCAAGTCTTTGGTTGTATGTGAGTATTACAGAAATATTTTTCCATTCTATGGCTTATTTTTCCCCTCTCTTAATGGTGTCTTTTGAGAAACAGAGGTTCTTCATTTTAAAGTGATATTTTGCCTACACTCAAGGTCATTAAAATATTCCTTATTTTCTTCTAAAAGCTTTATTGCTTTATGTTGCATATTTAGATTCACAATCTATCTGAAAAATAATAATAATAATACTGATTTTTGTATTTTTGTAAAGGAGTGTGAGGTTGGATTAAAGATTTTTTTTCCAAAATAAATACTTGACCCAGTACCACTTATTGAAAAGCATGGCCAAATGAATTTTTTTTTTTAATTTTTAAAATGTAACATATTTTGAGGCCAGCCCAGTGGGGCAACGGTTAAGTGCACGTGCTCTGCTTCGGTGGCCTGGGATTTGCAGGTTCAGATCCTGGGTGCACACTGACCCACTGCTTGTCAAGCCATGCTGTGGTGGTGGCCCATATAATGTAGAGGAAGGCGGGCATGGATGTTAGCCCAGGGCCAATCTTCCTCAGCAAAAAGAGGAAGATTGGCAACGGATGTTAGCTCAGGGCTAATCTTCCTCACACACACACAAAAAGTAACATTTTTTTTTTTTTGTGAGCAGATCAGCCCTGTGCTAACATCCGCCAATCCTCCTCTTTTTTTTTTTTTTTTTTGGCTGAGGAAGACGGCCCTGGGCTAACATCTGTGCCCATCTTCCTCCACTTTATATGGGACGCCGCCACAGCATGGCTTGCCAAGCAGTGCGTCGGTGCGCGCCCAGGATCTGAACCAGCAAACCCCGGGCCGCCGCAGCGGAGCATGCGCACTTAACCACTTGCGCCACTGGGCCGGCCCCCAAAAAGTAACATATTTTAACTGCAGTTAGCTTTTTACTTCCACTCTGACTTTCCCCTGGGTTACTCCCCTCCATCTTATGTGGCTAAGAGGAAGCTGAGGTAAGGTTACAGTTCACTAGGATTTGGTGAGCTATGTTAGTGTGGTTAATACTCACTTCTACGTATACTCAAATTATTGCTTATTATCCTAATGCAGGAATGGCTTCCAGGAATACTGCTTCCACTCATTGTGCTGACTTATGATGTTGTGACATGAAGGGACAGGGCCAGAGGCTGCCTCATTATGTGAACATATCCTGTGGTTCTCCATGCTAGAATAGTGAAAAGTGAAAGAGAAAAGTTTGCTAAAATCCTTCTCAGAAAAGAAATATCTATCTCATAGTCAGTTGACAGTTCCCAACCCTTCTAGGAGAGTTGAAAGGCATGCTGTTTTTGGTACTGCCAAGTCAAGCTATGTACAGAAAATTTATTTCACAGACCATACAAGAAATATGTCGGTTGTGAGGAGGAAAAAAATTATAGACAAGGGTGCTTTTATTGTAACAGCACCAACAAAATACACTCAAAACACCTGAGTAAATGTCACAACATTTTCTCTATTCTGTCTACTTCCACGAATCTCAAAGCAAACAAAATTTTGCTATTTTTCTGTTTATTATGAAGTTGGCTGTTTAAAGTTGCCAGCAGATATACTTCTATGATTCAGAGAACTTTGAGTTGGTTCATATGAAACGAAACACATCCTGCTAGGAACACATTCAAGAAAACCCCTACTAGTAGCAAAATCCTGCTTGGCACATTTGCTAAGACTATTCCAGACTATCAATTACTACTCAAGTACTCAGCCAACTTGGAACATTCTCTCAGCCAGCAGCAATACCAGGAAGAGTCCAAAATGTCTCAACAGGAAAAGGACATATTCCCTTTAAGCTGCTGCTTTTTCCCCCCCTTTTTTTTTTGTGAGGAAGCTCAGCCCTGAGCTAACATCTGTCGCCAACCCTCCTCTTTTTGCTGAGGAAGACTGGCCCTGGGCTAACATCCGTGCCCACCTCCCTCCACTTTATATGGGAAGCTGCCACAGCATGGCTTGACAAGCGGTGTGTCGGTGCGTGCCCAGGATCCGAACTCCAGGCCGCTGCAGTGGAGCGTGTGCACTTAACCCCTACACCACGGGGCCGGCGCCTCCCCCCACTTTTTAATGTGGAAGAAATTTGACGCATTATTTAAAAGAAAAAAGCAAGTAAGACAGCATACGAAGAGACAAATTGTTCTAAAATCAGCTATTTAAACAATAATGCCAAGAAAAATCTTATTTTAAGAAGATGGAAATGTAATATGTAATCCTACATACACTATATATTCATAAGAGAGTAAATATCCAAAGCAAGTATGGAAGGTAGCCTAATTAAACACAAAAATTCAACATCCATCATTTCTGGGTATGAAAAGGCTGAACTTTTTCGAATTTTCTTAAACAAAGACCCACTAGTGATACTCGAATAGTTCATGTATCAAATCACAAACTTTGACTGCATCCAACTCCTTAATTAACAGATTTGCACATGTGACATTTCAACAACAAAAAATGCCCAAGTTACTTTAATGGAAGCTGTTTAAAACAGAAAAAAGACCACATGCAACATTTGCTATAAACCATAACAGAAAGTCAGACATGTGACACCTGAATTCATCCTGACACAGCCACTTACCCACCTAAGTCATCTTGGTCCTCTGGTTGTTGGTTTCTTCATCTGTAAAAAGGGAAAATAACATAAATGATTTCCAGAATTCCTTCATAATCTAAAGCAAATCTCTAGAGAAAGCTTCTCTCACTGGGATCTAGCCCTCGCCCTTCCAAATAAAACACACATCATTCATTGAGAATCAAATTAGTCACTAGCATCCACAGAGTTATACACATAATGTTTACTCATGAATGTTGAGTAGCTCTTTAATCCCAGTCATTAATCAATCAATTAATTCATTTAACAACAATTTGTTGAGTTGTTACTATGTGCCTGGCACCATGCTGGACACTGGGGACACAATGTTCAGGGAGCCAGCAGATCTGGCCCCTGCTCCTATGGAGCTAACTGTCTACTGGAGGAGACACACAATAATCAAATAATCACACAAATGTAAATATGTGTGCTGACAAGTATTGGGAAGTGGAGGTACAGAGGGTTGGGGGAGTCAATCATCGAGGGAGCAGAACCAGTCAGAGTGCTTAGAGAGTGCTTAGAGAAGCACACTGAAGCTAAAATTGAGAGAATAAGTAGAAGTTAATTGGGCAAAGAGGGTGGAAAAGAGAGTTTTGAGGAAGAGGAACAACAGGCGTGAAGGGTCCGCAGCAGGCGGCAGCAATACTCAGAACCTTGACTAATGAAAGAAGCCTGGAGAGGCTCAAGTGCAGAGAGCAAGGCTGAGAAGAGGCTGAGAGGTCAGCAGAAGCCGGATGATACGGGACCTTGAAAGCTATATTTACGAGTTTTACTTTTATCTGCAAAATCTTAGACGCCATAATTGTCAGTGTGATGTAATCAGATTTGCATTTTAAAAAGATCACTCTGAATGCAGCTGGTGAATGCATGTGGAGGTTGGAGCACCCCAGAGGATTCAGGGAAGCAAGTTAAGAAATTATTACAGTTGTCCAGACCAGAGATGAGTCACCGTGAAATGGAAAGAAACCAATGGAATTGAAAGACATTAAATCAATTGTATTTTAAACTGATTTGGATGTGAAGGATGAAACAGAGATGCCTTATTTGGGCTTGTTCAGCCATCTGGTGGTGCCAATCCCTGAGCACTTTGGTGCTGAAAAGATTTATCACCTCTCGGTAGAAGCTCCAAAGAGCCTTCTCTTTACAAGATAGGGTGTCTGAAAAGACTGAAAACATAGGGAAAATACTTACTTATTGTATTTTTTCAGATTAATAACTGCATCTATGGATTGAAATTTGAGGTACATTGCCTGCAAAGGTTCCTGAGGCTTGAAGGAAAACATATTGAACATATTATTTGAAAATGAAACTAACACTGTTTAAAATAAAAACCTCCTATTCTGGGGAATACCCTGTTACAAGAAACTTACACAAGTCTCACCAGCCCTAGCTTACTACTCCAGGTCCATTTTCCTTCCAAACTATATCAAGATTTGAAAGGAAATTACAGTCCTTAATTCTTTGTGTTAAATTAATTGGAGTGCGTAATAGTCACTAAAGGAGAAATTCTCTATGTCTCAAATGAAAGCAGGAAGAATCTGTGTTGAACAGCTTTTTTGAGGTATAATTCACACAGCACTTAATTCACCCACTTAAACTGTACAAGTCAGTGGCTCTTAGTATATTCATAGAGTTGTGCAACCATCAGTAGAATTTTAGAACATCACTCCCAAAAGAAACCCCACACCCATTAGCCATCCCCCCACTCACCATCTCCCCCAACCCTAGGCAACCACTAATCTACTTTCTGTTCTATAGATTTGGCTATTCTGGACGTTCATTTAAATGGAATCAGATGATATGTCGTCTTGCGTGATGGATTTTTCACTTCGCATAATGTTTTCAAGGTTCACCCATGATTTGCATGTGTTAGTACTTCATTTCTTTTTATTGTCAAATAATATTTCATCATATGGATATATCACATTTATTCATTCATTAGTTGATGGACATTTCAGCTGTTTCCACTTTTTGTTTACTATAAATAATGCTGTTATGAACATTCATGTACAAGTTTTTTGCATGGACATAGGTTTTCATTTCTTTGGGGAATATACCTAGGAATGAAATTATTGGATCATATGGTAACTCTATGTTTGATCTTTTGAGGAACTGCCCAACTGTTTTCCAAAGCAGCCACAACATTTTACATTTCCACCAGTAGCGCATGAGGGTTCCAACTTACCCACATCCTCATCAACATTTGTTACCATCTGTCTTTTTTATCACAGCCATCCTATTGTGTGTGAAGTGGTTTCTCATTGTGATTGTGATTTGCATTTCCCTGATGGCTAATGAAGTTGAATATCTTTTCAAGTACTTATTGGCCATTTGTATATCTTCTTTCAAGAAATGTTTTGTTCATTTTAAATGTCATTTGTCTTTTTATTATTGTTGTAAGAGTTCTTAATATATTCTAGATAAAAGTTTCTTATCAGATATATGGTTTGCAAAAATTCCCTCCCATTAGACGGGTTGTCTTTCCACTTTCTTTATAGTGTCCTCTAAAGAATAAGGTTTTTAATTTTGATGGTGTCTAATTTATCTACTTTTTCTTTTGTTGCTTGCGTCTTGGGTGTCATACCTAAGAAACCCGTGCCTAATTCCATAAATGTATGGGGTTTTTTTGGGGGGTGGGGGCTCTTTGACCCATTTTGAGTTAATTTTTGTATATGCTGTGAAAGGTCCAAATTCATTCTTTCGCATGAGGATATCCAGTTGCCCAAGTACCATTTGTTCAAAAGACTGTTCTTTCCCACTGAATTGTTTTGATGTCCTTGTTGAAAATAATTAACCATCAGTGGGAGGGTTTATTTCTTCACTCTCAATTCTACTCCATTGATCTGTATGTCTACGTTTATGCCTGTGCCACACTGTCTTGATGACTGTAGCCTGTGGGAAGTTTCACAATTGAGAATTGTGAGTCTGACAACTTTGTTCTTCTTATTCAAAATTGTTTTGGCTATTCTGGAAGAATCATTTAAAAGTATTTTGAGTATAACAATAGCAGAAAAATCGTGATAATGATAAAATACACATAACATAAAATTTACTATCTTAACCATTTTTAACTGTACCATTCAGTGGTATTAACCTAACATTCTTTTAAAGAACTACATTTATGGTTTGTAGTCATTTCTCAAAACTTCTGGAAATAACACATACACACAAATGCAATTACGAAACCTCTTCCATGTGAGGACACAGTGAGAAGTTGGCAGTCTGCAACCTGGAAGAGGGTCCTCACCAGAACCCCACCGTGCTGACACCCTCATCTTGGACTTCCAGCCTCCAATACTGTGAGAAGTAAATTTCTGTTGTTTATAAGCAACCAATCCATGGTGTTTTGTTACAGCAGCCCCCAAAAGACTAAGATAACTCCATTATGCATACACTGAACGTCAAAATTAAAAACCTTTGTGCTTCAAAGGACACCTTGAAGAAAGTGGAAAAGGCAACCCACTGAATGGGAGAGCATTTTTGCAAATCATATATCTGATAAGAAACTTTTAACTAGAATACATATAGAACTATTACACTTCAATAATAAAAAGACAACCCAATTAAAAAATGGGCAAAGGAGCTGACTAGGTATTTCCTCAAAAAGATATAAAACTGGCCCACCAGCACACGAATGTCATTAGCCATTAGGAAATGGCAAACCAAAACCGCAATGAGATACCACTTCCCACACAATGGGATAGCTACTATCAAAAGGACAGACAACAACTAGTACTGGCGAGGAGGTGGAGAAATTGGAACCCCCATACACTATAGGTGGAAATGTAAAAAAATGTGTAACTGCTTTGGAAAACAGTTTGGCACTTCCCCAAAAGATCAAACATAGAGTTACCGTATAACCCAGCAATTAAACTCTAGGTAGATACCCAAAAGAAATAAAAACATAAGTCCATGCAAAAACTTGTGCATGAATGTTCATAGCAGCATTATTTGTAATATCCAATATAGTAGAAACAGCTCAAATGCTCATCAACTGGATGAATGCATAAAATGTGGTATATCATACAACGGAATATTATTTGGCAATAAAAAGGAATGAAGTACTGATACACAATACAACATGGATGAACCCTGAAAACATTATGCTAAGTGAAAAAGCCAGTCACAAAAGACCACGAGTTGTATGATTCAGCTTATATGAAATTTCCAAAATAGGTAAATCCATAGAGGTAGAAAGTAAATCAGTGGTTGCCTAGGGAAGAAATATTTGGGGGGAAATGGGGAGTACTAATAGGCTTGAGGTTTCTTTTGGGGAGATGATTAAAATGCTCTAAAACTGATTGTGGTAATGGCTGCACAACTCTGTGAATATACTAAAAACCACTGAACTGTACACTAAATGGGTGAATTTTATAGCATGTGAATTACATCTCAATAAAGCTGTTATAATTAAAAAAACATGTATTATGCACCATGGAAATATAAACTAAGCTCTCAGAAAGAAGTATAGAATCTTGCTCATTGACTTAATCTGAACTAGGGAAATGAAAACTGAAAGAGATGTTATTATGTAACATTGTAGGTACCAGGTTATACTGAAAGCTTCATGAGGATTTTCATATTTTAATACAGAAAAGGCATCTTAAGTTAAAAATATATATATATTCACAACTGTCAGAAGGAATTTTCACAAGTCAGGGATAGGGTAACACATGATGGTCATCAAATGAAAAATTTAAGCTTAAAAGTTTTGATCACATGGTTTTGTACTCTGAATATTAAAGTCACATCCAAATTTATTATTGCTCCACCCCTCAAAAAAGGGGGTCAGAGGTTCAACAGCCTAATTAACAATATGTATTTCTAAAGCACCAGTTGCCACAAGTCAAAATATTAAGAAACAAATATTTTGCAGTCATTAAGAATTGAACTTTCCACATTCCCAGTTATATAACTAAGAACTGATCATTTATCTTTCTGAACATTCTCTTTCATAGGCATTAGAGTAACTGTTCTGATGGTTAGAGTGGATCAAAGAAGTGACTGATGCATTAAGCATAACACTTAAATTTTAAAAATCCAACAGTGTTTTGCCTACCCTGAATCTTTTCCTAAATTCCATATAAAGTAATAGACATAAATGCTGATTACAGCAATCTGCAGGCAAAGTAACAAAAGATCAATACTGGGTCTGCAGTGATATTTCACTGGCATGTGTCAGTGAAGAAAATGTTCTAATATTAAAATTTATCAGGCTCTAATGTTCCTTACACAAATAATAAAAACAAATACAAAGTACTTTCTGGATTTGTCAGAGGTGAGTATCTGACTTTTATACCAATTTGTTCAATCCTCAGTATAAATGACCATAACCTACCACAAAATGCGGCACTTCGAGGCCTAACATACAACACATCTCTCCAGTTTATTTCACTTTTTTTCTGCTTATTTATGCAATCGCTCAGATCCAACGTTACTATTAGGCTTCATGTCCAAAAGATATGACTATGACAAGCCAAACAAACCCCCATTTCTTTACATGTCTTCTTAAATGTACAAAATCAAGTCCAAAATAGATTTTTCCTATTTCTTTAGTTTTACAAGAAATGCAGAAAGTAAATTTGTATTAAACAGATATCTTCGCAATTGAACAGATGCTACAAAGCAACTGCTTATATTTAATCATGTCTCCGTCTATTCTAGCAGGCCCTGGTGTCGAGTTCTGCCAGACGAGAACAATAAGATGCAATATTGTATAGAGTGACAGACCTACCAGGGCTGCGGTACTTGAGTCGCTACCGCCTTCGCCTAAGTCCTCTCCACCCCACGACACCACCAACTGCCACCACCTCCTGCCAGAGACTCAGCACCGCGCAGGGGAGGGGCGCCGGCAGCCGCTGGCCCCGCCCCCGCCCCAGGCCCCGCCCCTGCACCTCGCTGCATCCAATCAGGGCCGCCAAGCTGGGGCCAGTTTCCCAGGCAACCGTGTTCGCGGCTTCTCAGAGCCCTGCCTACTGCCCATTTAACGCTTCAAACTTCAAGCCCCGCCCCAAATTCTCGGATCCCCTTCTCTAGCTTCTGAAGCTCTGCCCCTGCACCTTCACCTCTCACCCCTGCCCCTGGGGACTCTCGATGGTCTAGTCCTCCCTCCACCTCCCATTCTCGCATTCCTACTACTGGGTGGCATCCCGTGGGCTGGGTACATGTATGTAACCTCCACAGCTGCACAAGCAGGGTCTGTGTTTGACCCCATTTCACAGATGAGGAAACAGAAGCTCCAGGACCCCTCTCTTCCTTTCCCAGCCGAAATCGCTCACATTTGGTTAAGAAACTGGGCTCACTGAGGCCTGAAATTAGAGCACCGGGGTGCGGGTTCCAGTCCCAAACTGTCAGATTGTGTGACCCGGGGGCAGTTCTGAGCCCCAATTTTCTAATCTTTAGCATGAGCTTTAGCATGAGGAGCTTGGCCTATCGATCGATAGCCAGAGTCCCTTTCAGCTCCAGAATAACCTGGATTTGGGGAAGCCGACTTCTCAGCAGTAACAACGGAAGCCGCTTCGGCTTTCCTGAATTCTCAACTCTGTCTTTTCAATTCACGGAGGCTGTTTTGTTTTCCCTCTCCTGTGCTGTGGCCTGAAAAGTCTCTGCAGGCAGCACACTAGGGCCGTCACAGGACTCATCTCTTTCTTCTCCTTCTCTTAGAGATTCTTCTTCTCCTTTGCCTCCTTTCAAGTGTTGTTTTATTTATTTTTTCCAGTTTTTCAACTGTTGAAGGCAGCAAAGGTGAATCTGGTCCTTGTTACTCTATCATGGTTGGAGTGGGAGTCCACGTCTGATTTTTTTTTTTACTACTACCAATTAGATAGTATATTTTTAATTTTTTTTAACTATTTTAAAAATATTTTTTAAAGTGTCTGTTTGCATCCACATGTATGCCCACCACTCTTTGTTGCACATTTGGTTGTCCTTCTGGGATCATTTTCATCCTTCCTGAAGTGCATCCTTTTGAGGTTCATTAGTGAGGTCTCTCAGTGGTGAACTCTTGTTTGTATTTGTCAATATTTTAATTTTATCATCATTCTTGAAAGATACATTTCCCGGATGCCAAGTTCTGGGTTTTTAACCTCAACCCTTTATAATTATTATTCTGCTGCTTTCTTTCTTGCATTGTTGCTGTTGAGAAGTCTGGAGTTTTTCTACTGTCCTTATTTTGTAGGTGCTCTGTCTTGTCTCTGTAGGTGCTTTTAATTTCGTCTTTTGTATTATCATGTGTTTTTTAAAAATAATATGTTTAAGCACAGACTTTTTTTAATTTAATTTATTCCACCGTGGTATACTGTACTTCCTGGATTTGTAGGTTCATGTTGTTCTTTAATTTTGGAAATTTTGCATCCATTATCTCTTTAGATACTACTTTGTCTCCATTCTTTATCTTTTTTCCTTTTGACACTCCAATGAGATCCATGTTAGACCTTTCACTCTATTCTGTCTTCTTTTTTTTTGCCATTTTTCCCCAGTTTCATTGAGGTATAATTGACAATTAAAATTGTATATATTTAAGGTATGTAACTTGGTGATTTGATATACATAGTGAAATTGTTACCACAATCAAGCTAATTAACATGCATTCTATATACTAGTCTCTGTTGGACATGTGGTTTACAAATATTTTCTGCTGGTCTATGCCTTCTCTTTTCATCCCCTTAATGGGGACTGTCACAACTAAAGTCTTTACTGTAATGAAGTCCACTTGTTCAGTTTTTTCTTTTATGGATCATGCTTCTGACGTCAGGTCTAAGAATTCTGCCTAGCCCTAGAGCCTAAGACTTTCTTCCATATTTCTTCCTAAAAGTTTCATAGTTTGTGTTTAACTCTGTGATTCATTTTGAGTTAATCTTTATACAAGGTGTGGGAGTTAGGTCAAGGTTCATTTTTAATTTCTGCTCTTTAATATTTCATTCCTTCTGCTTGCTTTGTGTTTATATTGCTCTTCTTTTCCTAGGTTCCCAAGGGCGGAGCTTATTAGATTATTGGTTTGAGACTTTTCTTCTTTTCTAATGTATTCATTTAGTGCTATAAAGTTCCCCGTCAGCAGGGCTTTAGCTCTGTGCCACAAATTTTGATATGTTGTATTTTCATTCAGCTTAATGTAGTTTTTTATTTCCGTTGAGACTTCCTCTTTGACTCGTGATTATTTAAAAGAGTGTTGTTTAGTTTCTAAGTGTTTGGAGATTTTCCTGTTATCTTTCTGTTGTTGATTTCTAGTTCAATTCCATTGTGGCCAAAAAACACATTCTGTATGATTTCAATTCTTTTAAATGTGTTGAGGTTTATTTTATGACCATGAATACGGTCTGTCTTGTTATATGCTCTGTGAACCTTTGAAAAGAATGTGTTTTCTGCTGCTGTTGGGTCAAATGTTCTATAAATGTCAATTAGATCCTGTTGGTTGGTGGTGTTGATGTGTTCTATATTCCTGCTGTTTTTCTGTCTAATTGCTCTATAATTGTGAATTCATCTGTTTCTCCTTTAATTTCTCTCTTTTTGTTTCACATAATTTGCAGCTTTGTTGTTTGGTGCATACTCATTTAGGATTGCTATGTCTTTTTGGTGGATTGACCTTTTTCTCATTATATAATAGCACTCTCTGATAATTTTCTGAGCTCTTAAGTCTACTTTATCTGATATTAACATAGCCTCTCCCATTTTTTTAAATTAATGTTTGTGTGATATATCTTTTTCCATCCTTTTTACTTTCAACCTACCTATGTTGTTATATTTTAAGTTTCCTATAGACAGTATACAGTAGTATGTTTTTTAATGCACTCTTCTAAGCTCTGTCTTTCAGTTGGTATATTTAGACCAATTACATTTAGTGTAATTAGTTGTGTTAAGGCTTAAATCTGCCATTTTATCTTTTTGTTTTCTGCTTCTTCTGTTTTACATTTCTCTATTTTTTTCCCCCAGATTTCTGGTGGGTTACTTGAACAGATTTTAGAATTCCATTTTGATTTATTTGTAGTGTTTTTGAGTGCATCTCTTTATGTAGCTTCATTTTTAGTGGATGATCCAGGCATGACATTATATATACATCACTTATCATAGCCTATTGGGGTCATCATGTTACCTTTCAAGTGAAGTGGAATGTAGAAACCTTACCTCCGTTTACATTCCTTTACCCTCTCCGTGTACAATATAACTATCTTAAATATTTCCTCTACACACATGTAGAACTGTTATCAGTGTTGTTAAGTTTTGCTTCAACCAGAAAACAGAATTTAGAAAACTCAAGAGCAGAAGGAAAATCTATTGTATTTACCCATATTTTTGTTTATCATGTGCTTTCTTCCTTCCTGATATTCCAAGATTCCTTCTTTTGTAATTTCCTTTTTGTTTAGAGAATTTTGTTTCACCATTCTTTTAGGGCAGATCTGCTGGTGACTAATTATCTTAATTGTCCTTAATCTGAGAATGTCTTGATTCCCGCCCCCCGCCCCAATTCCTTAAGGATATTTTCTCTGGATATAGGATTCTGGTTGACAGTTCTTTCAGCACTTAAATGTTGTGCCATTTTTTTCCCTGGTCTACGTGGTTTCTGATAAGATATCTACTGTCATTCAAATTGTTTTTCCACTAGTGAGGTGTTGCTTCCATTGCTGCTTTCAAGATTTTTTCTTTAGTTTTCAGAAATTTTACTATGATGTGTCTTGATGTGGATTTATTTACCCTATTTGGGATTTTCTCACATTCTTGAATTTGTAGGTCTATGTCTTTTTAAATCAAATTTAGAACACTTTCAGCTATTATTACTTTGAGTACATTTCAGCTCCTCCCCTTTCTCCTCCCTTCTGAGACTTTGAGGATAAGAATGTTAGGTCTTTTATTATAGTCTTAGAGGTCCCAGAGGCTCTTTTCGTTTTCTCCAATCTGTTTTTTCTATGTTGTTCAGATGGAGTAATCTCTATTGTACTGTCTTCAAGTTCATTGATTTTTTTCCCCCTTCCCTATCCCTTCCATTCTGCTGTTGGGCCGATCCACTGAGTTTTTAAATTTGGTGATTGCATTTTTCAGTTCTAAAATTTTCTTTTTATTTTTCTTTATATCTTCTATTTCTTTGCTGAGACTTTCTATTTTTTAATATATGTCAAGTTTGTTCCTGTGTGCTCTTTAAAGCATTTTTATGATGGCTGCTTTGTCAGATAATTCTAACATCTTTGTCATTTCAGTTTTGACGTCTATTGACTGACTTTTTTCATGTAGTGGTTTTTAGTATATTCACAGAGTTGAGCAACCATCACCACAATCTAATTTTAGACCTTTTTCAACACCCTACAAAGAAATATCATACACATCACCATTATTCCCTTTTCCTACTCCTCTCATCCCACTCCAGCCACAGGCAACCACTAATTTTTTTCTATCTCTATGCATTTTCCTGTTCTGGACATTTCACATAAATGAAATTATACAATATGAAATCTTTCATGATTGACTTTTTTCACTTTGCATAATATTTTCAACACTCATTCATGTTGACAGTACTTCATTCTTTTTTATTGACAAATAGTGCTTCATTGTATGGATATACCACATTTTGTGACAATTTATTAATTGGTGGACATTTATATTGTTTCTATTTTTCTACTAATTTTGTATCTTCCTGTGAGTCTATAATTATTTTTAAATGAAAATTAAAAAACAAAAGCATATATTTCCAATATGCAGCCAGTGTTGAAAATCTTT